>NC_080395.1:2755961-3061346 GCF_030265065.1 Corythoichthys intestinalis
AACATTAATAATCAAAATGGTGAAGGCGTGTGTGGCTGTTGGTTGCACTAACAGAGAAGATGGAAGGAGAGACTTGAAGTTTTACCGTATTCCGAGGGATCCAAAGAGAGCGAAATGGACGGCTGCAATTCGACGTGAAAACTGGGCACCAAAAAATCACCACAGACTATGTAGTAGTCATTTTATATCCGGTAAGATGCATTTAAGATATACTTAGAGGGTTTTGGGATGACAAATAACCACAATTAAGATCATTGCGAGGCTAATCGCCGACAACATACGACGTAGTACGACATAGTTTCAAATTCAAGATGTTTGTGACTTCCCTTTCTTCCACCATCGTTATTTTTTGAATAATATTTAGCTGGTACCAAGTGAAAGAAACTGGCCTCGTCTACGGGGCTGACAAATAACCACAATTAAGATCATTGCTAGGCTAATCGCCGACAACATACACGTATGTATGTAGTGAGAGTGCTATTGCTAAACCATATAAACATTAAAAGCCTTAACTCCATTGACAAACGACATGAAATACAATAGACTTGACAGTGGATGTTAGCAATAACAAAAGATTTTGAATTGAAAATTTCGTAACTCACCTTTCCAAGCACAAGATAGATTCCTGCCGAATTTTCGTGGACGAGGACCTGTTTCACCCAACCAGCAACGAAGTATTTATAAGCCTCCAAGCTCTTGAAGTTTTTCATATTTTCGTGAGAATAGGCTGATTTAGTGTGGACAAGATAATTGTAAATATCTGCGTAGCAGATGTCAGGCAGACAGGGCGAAGACAGTGGGTCGAAAAACATCGATTTGGGCATCAAATATGGATCTGGCGACTGTATAGAACGAAGCTTTTCCTCATAACGCCTTTTATGCAACAGATCCAGTGAGTTTGCGGCATCAGAAAGCACCGGGTCTTCCATGAAATGCATTTTAAATTCCGCCATCAATTGAAAACAATGCTAATACAGAGTCAAAATGACGGACAAGTGGGCGGAACCATACAGCGAGCACGTAGTTTTGTGACGTAGGTGGGTAGGGTCTATACAACACCCAAACACACCCTTCTTTCGGACCAGAGCCCATCTCACCGGAGCCTTCAAAAAAAATTTTCCGCTAGCTCTGTCTTTTTTCGGGAATCTTTTGTTGACCTGTGATTTGGTGACTGTGGATCCAGCTTTCCTCTTCGTCTGGCTGTGTTTGCCTTTTTTTCCTGGTTGTCTGATTGCTCTCGACTTGGAATAAATTGTCAACTTGTGTTTCGAAGCCTTCTTCCTGCTTTTAAAATGGAGTCACTACAAAGGGTTAAAACTAAGGTGGAGTTTGGCCTTTTGGCTGGGTTGTCGGATTGCCCCTGCCCGGGTCGTTGGAATTAGCTTAGTGTGATTCCGGTGGTTTTGCTTGTGTGATTCTGGCAATCTGGCTAAAAGGTCAAATTCCAACAGAAATTAAACTTTAGGCGGTATCGCACAACAGAGTAGTCCACTGTGCCGGGGACGGGTACCGTAAGGGGCATAAAAGTTGTATACAGAATTTGGCAAAAAATTACGGTTCCCCCAAAATTCGCTAAAAACTTGCCCATTCATTTCTAATGGGATGCCATTGACAGCCATGTACGTCCAAATTTCCCATTCATTTTCAATAGCAGGAAAACATCGGTTCTTGTGATTTTTGACCACTTACCATGGCAGCTAACTGGCACCCAAGTAAGTCAATAACATTGATGGCCGTGTACGTCTAAATTTCCTGTTCATTTTAAATGGCAGGAAAACACAGGTTCTTGTGATTTTTGACCAAAAACTTACCGTTACAGCCCATTGACATTCAACTGGCGCCCATGTAAGTCGATGCCATTGACAGCCATGCCACCGGAAGTGTCCCCGAAATGTCCCCAAATAAACAGGAAGTGACCTGATATCAACAGTAAGTGTCCTCGAAATATCTCCAAATCAACAAGGAAGTGACATGATAGATCTTTATGTTCTACAGCAAAGCCCCATCGTAATTTCAGCAAAAATGGCAGTTTCTAGTTAATATTTTTATTGGAAAGTTGTCATTTAGGCAGGTTTTTATTGAACTGGGCTGGATTTACAGTGTGATTGGACTGGAAACTCGTTTTTCTATGGACGTCTACAATTGATAAACTCATTGAAAATAGGATGATTGGATGCCTATCATTCACTCACCCTGGAAGCTCTTGTTGAGAACTGATGGGAAGGCGTTGCCCAGCATGACCAGCGTGGGGTCCACGATGATCTCCCGGCTGCGCCCCGGCGCCCCCGTCACCTCTCTTTGGCCGCCTCCGCCATCCAACTGCAGAGTCATCTCGTTGTCGTGGCGCTCCAATCTGACCTGGTGCCACTCGCCGTTGTCCAGGCGGTATGTGGGCAGGCTCAGGTTGTGGTCGCCGTCGCCAAGGTTGTAGAACACGCTCAGAAGGCCCTGAAAAATCTGTGTGGAAAACAAGACCATAGTACTGCTGTTGGTGATTCATCGAAAATTGATTTTAACCAACGTTTACGGCTAGGATTTACGACGAAATAAGCATGGTAGAAAATACTGTTTTAGGAACTCCTGCATTTGCATTTTTTGGTGCTCCCTATACCGATTCCAATACAGTAGGGCCGACAACGAAAAAAGGTATTTGCCATGTGGCAAAATGGATTTTGCCACGTGGCATTTTTTTTTTGGCATGTGAAAAATTGATTTTGCCATGTGGCATTTTTTTGACATTTGGCAAAATGGGATTTTGCCATGTGAGTTTTTTTTTTTGCCATGTGGCAAAATTGATTTTTCCATGTGCATTTTTTTGCCATGGAGCAAAATGGATTTTGATGTGTAATTTTTTTGCCATGTAACAAAACGGATTTTGCCAAGTGGCATTTTTTTGCCATGTGGCAAAGTTGATTTTGCCAAGAATGAATGAATGAATGAATGGAAAATTTGGATGTTCATAGCCTTACTTGGGTGCCAGTTGAATGTGCATCCGCTGTAATGGTAAGTGTGCTGTCAAAAATCACAGCCACACGCCTGTCTGCCATTTAAAATGAATGGAAAATTTGGACGTGCATAGCCGTCAATGGCATGGATGTGCATGGCCTGCAAAGATGCCATATCCCCCCCAAAAATGCCACATACAAAAAACCCCCACATAAAATAAATATTGCCACATACCAAAATCCGTTTTGCCGCATACCAAAAAAAATGCCACATGTCAAAATTCATTTTGCCACATGGCCCAAAAAAGTGTCACATGGCAAAATCTGTTATGCCTACAGGGCAAAAAAAAAAAAAAAAATGCCGCATGGCAAAATCTATTTTGCCACATGGCCCAAAGAAATGTCACATGGCAAAATCAATTTGCCACATGGGAAAAAAATGCCAAATTGCAAAATCTATTTTGCCACATGGCCCAAAAAATGTCACATGGCAAAATCCATTTTGCCACGTGGCAAAAAAATGCTACCCGGCAAAACAAAAACAAAAAAAAAAATTGCCAAGTGGCAAAATTCATTTTCACTGCCCAATCCACAAACAGACAATAATCTTAAACAAACGCACCCTTCTTCCCACACCCAACGTGTGCGTCATGCAACTGATTGACGCTGACAAGCCCATGTCTGCACCACCAATTCTCGCAATCAGTTCTCTCCCAGACAGTCTAGAACAAATGGCAGGACATTCTGTCCCAACACAAGGAAAACCGGAGAAGGCCTGATATCCAACTGATAACACGACTGACAGGACTCCAAGAGCCCCTTTGGCGCTAAGTTAGCAAAATCCACAACTCTCGTTGCCCTGCTGACAGTAATTCCCGAATCCTCCTGTCCAATCCACAAACAGACAATAATCTTAAACAAACACACTCTTCTGCTCACAGCCCGCCCGGCGAGAGCTTCAAAAGAATGAATGTTTAACCAATCGTTTTCATTTTTGTTGGCAACCTTTTGTTGACCTGTGATAGAATGACCTTGCCTCCCCACCTTAGTCTGTTTCTATTTCACCTTGCTGTTTGATTGCTGTTGACCTGAATAAGTTGTCAATTGTTTTCGGGGAGCCTTCTTTAAACCTTTCAAAGTGGAGTCAGTACAAAGGGTTAAGACTAGGGCTGTCAAACGATTAACATTTTTAATCGAGTTAATTACAGCTTAAAAATTAATTAATCGTAATTAATCGCAATTCAAACGATCTATAAAATATGTCATATTTTTATGTAAATTATTGTTGGAATGGAAAGATAAGATGGATATATACATTCAACATACGGTACATAAGTACTGTATTTATTATCACAATAAATTAACAAGATGGCATTAACATTCTGTCAAAGCAATCCATGGATAGAGAGACTTGGAGTTCTTAAAAGATAAATGTTAGTACAAGTAATAGAAATTTTATATTAAAACTAGGGGTGTCAAACGATTAAAATTTGTCATCGAGTTAATTACAGCTTAAAAATTAATTAATCGTAATTAATTAATTGCATTTCAAACCATTTATAAAATATGCCATATTTTTCTGTAAATTATTGTCGGAATGGAAAGATAAGACAAGATGGATATATACATTCAACATACGGTACATAAGGACTGTATTTGTTTATAATAACAATAAATCAACAAGATGGCATTACCATTATTAACATTTAAAGCGATCCATGGATAGAAAGACTCGTAGTTCTTAAAAGATAAATGTTAGTACAAGTTATAGAAATTTTACATTAAAACCCCTCTCAATGTTTTCGTTTGAATAAAATTTGTAAAATTTTCAATCGAAAAATAAACTAGTAGCCCGCCATTGTTGATGTCAATAATTACTTACACAATGCTCATGGGTGCTGAAGCCTATAAAATCAGTCGCACCCAAGCGCCAGCAGAGGGCGATAAAACTCCGAAAAACACAACAAGTACACATTTCACTTTGCTGTCATTTTAATCTGTTTGAGCGGGGCATTTGTGCGTTAATTGCGTCAAATATTTAAACGTGATTAATTTAAAAAATGAATTACCGCCCGTTAAGGCGATATAATTTTCAATCTAAAAATAAACTAGTAGCCCGCCTTTGTTGACGTCAATAATTACACAATGTTCATGGGTGATGAAGCCAATAAAATCAGTCGCACCCAGGCGCCAGCAGAGGGCGACAAAAAAACTCAAAAAAACACGAGTAACAAGTGGACAATTACACTGTGCTGTCATTTTAATCTGTTTGAGCGGGGAATGTGCGTTAATTGTAGAGCTGGGAATCTTTAGGCACCTAACGATCTACGGCCGGATTGCGAATAATCTAAGAATCGGAAATTTCGCACGCCTCTAGTTAACTGCGTAAAACATTTTAACGTGATTAATTAAAAAAAATAATTACCGCCCGTTAACGTGATAATTTTGACAGCCCTAGTTAAGACTAAGGTGAACGCGGGGCCTTTTGGCCGGGATGTTGGTGTCCCGCCGGCACGGCTCGTTGGAGCTGTGCCAGCGCGGGTCCGGCGGTTTGGCTAGCACGATTCCGACAGTCTGGTTAAAAGGTCAGATTCCTTCAGTCGCCAGCTTAGGAACGGAATTCATTCGTAACCCTGGGACGACCTGTGTTTGGTTTTCGGCCAAGATTTGTGCTTTTGGTACATCCCTCGTGTATCTATATATATATATATATATATATATATATATACTGGACTGTCTCAGGAAATTAGAATACACAATACAGTGGTACCTCTACATACGATCACTTCGACACACGATCTTTTCGACATCCGACGTAAAATTTGAGCCGCCATTTGTTTCTACATCCGACGAGTTGCTCGAAATACGACGACATGACAGCACTGCAAACGAACGCACGGTGGATCTTCTTGTGTGAGAAATCAACACAGTTTTCAAAAAAAGTTGATACAGTTGGAGAAACAAGGAAAAAAGTGATGCTTACCTTTGAAATGAAGATGCAAGTTATAGAAAAATATGAGCTTGGTGTGCGCGTCCCTGAACTGGCTCAACAATACAGCTCCATGGTCCTCTTCCGACCACCGTTCGCCACTATTTATAAGTTAAGGTGACAATTATTATTGTGGTAACATTGCCAAGGAAATCGCCAGCTTCGTCACGTTTTTATCATTTATTTAAGAACTTATCCAACACAAAACGCCCATTGTCTTAAGCAGTTGACTGCTCTCAAGAAAACGAAAGTATTATCTCTACCGCACCGACCTATCTCACCGTGACGTCAGCTTCGCGGTGCGTTCAGGGACAGTAAAAAGTGTCCGCCATATTAGAATCCAATTCGTTACATTATTTACAGGAATAATTATTAATTATTCTTCTTCTTATTATATTATTCTGACTTATTTATTTATAACTTATTTGTTTTTCTATGTTTAATTGCCATTTGTAACAGTGCCAGCAGTATTTATTAAGAATTTAGTGTATGTTTTTAGGCTTTGGAACGAATTAACGGAATCATAATGTATTCCTATGGGAAAATCCTGCTCGACATACGACCATTTCGACTTACAAACAAGGTCCTGGAACGAATTAAATTAGTATGTAGAGGTACCACTGTATTCTAATTTTCTGAGACAGTCCTGTATATTGTTCTATGTAAAGGACGTCAGCCAAGGTCGGCCCCCCACATTTTTACCACGCCAAATCTGGTCCCCTTTGCAAAAAGTTTGGACACCCCTGCTTTAAATGGTGGATTAATGTACAGGACTGTCTCAGAAAATTAGAATATTGTGTATTCTAATTTCCTGAGACAGTCCAGTATATATATATATATATATATATATATATATATATATATATATATATATATATACAGTGCCTTGCAAAAGTATTCGCCCCCCTTGAATCTTGCAACCTTTCGCCACATTTCAGGCTTCAAAGAAAGATATGAAATTTAATTTTTTTGTCAAGAATCAACAACAAGTGGGACACAATCGTGAAGGGTGAACAACATTTATTGGATAATTTAAACTTTTTTTAACAAATAAAAAACTGAAAAGTGGGGCGTGCAATATTATTCAGCCCCTTTACTTTCAGCGCAGCAAACTCACTCCAGAAGTTCAGTGAGGATCTCTGAATGATCCAATGTTGTCCTAAATGACCGATGATGATAAATAGAATCCACCGGTGTGTAATCAAGTCTCCGTATAAATGCACCTGCTCTGTGATAGTCTCAGGGTTCTGTTTAAAGTGCAGAGAGCATTATGAAAACCAAGGAACACACCAGGCAGGTCCGAGATACTGTTGTGGAGAAGTTTAAAGCCGGATTTGGATACAAAAAGATTTCCCAAGCTTTAAACATTTTAAGGAGCACTGTGCAAGCCATCATGTTGAAATGGAAGGAGCATCAGACCACTGCAAATCTACCAAGACCCGGCCGTCCTTCCAAACTTCTCAAACAAGGAGAAAACTGATCAGAGATGCAGCCAAGAGGCCCATGATCACTCTGGATGAACTGCAGAGATCTACTGCTGAGGTGGGAGAGTCTGTCCATAGGACAACAATCAGTCGTACACTGCACAAATCTGGCCTTTATGGAAGAGTGGCAAGAAGAAAGCCATTTTCCCAAAGATATCCATACAAAGTCTCGTTTAAAGTTTGCCACAAGCCACCTGGGAGACACACCAAACATGTGGAAGAAGGTGCTCTGGTCAAATGAAACCAAAATTGAACTTTTTGGCCACAATGCAAAACGATATGTTTGGCGTAAAAGCAACACAGCTCATCACCCTGAACACACCATCCCCACTGTCAAACATGGTGGTGGCAGCATCATGGTTTAGGCCTGCTTTTCTTCAGCAGGGACAGGGAAGATGGTTAAAATTGACGGGAAGATGGATGCAGCCAAATACAGGAACATTCTGGAAGAAAACATGTTAGTATCTGTACAAGACCTGAGATTGGGACGGAGATTTATCTTCCAACAGGGCAATGATCCAAAACATAAAGCCAAATCTACAATGGAATGGTTCAAAATAAACGTATCCAGGTGTTAGAATGGCCAAGTCAAAGTCCAGACCTGAATCCAATCGAGAATCTGTGGAAAGAGCCGAAGACTGCTGTTCACAAACACTCTCCATCCAACTTCACTGAGCTCGAGCTGTTTTGCAAGGAAGAATGGGCAAGAATGTCAGTCTCTCAATGTGCAAAACTGATAGAAACATACCCCAAGCGACTTGCAGCTGTAATTGGAGCAAAAGGTGGCGCTACAAAGTATTAACGCAAGGGGGCCGAATAATATTGCACGCCCCACTTTTCAGTTTTTTATTTGTTAAAAAAGTTTAAATTATCCAATAAATTTTGTTCCACTTCACGATTGTGTCCCACTTGTTGTTGATTCTTGACAAAAAATTAAGATTTTATATCTTTATGTTTGAAGCCTGAAATGTGGCGAAAGGTTGCAAGGTTCAAGGGGGCCGAATACTTTTGCAAGGCACTGTGTATATATATATATATGTATATATTTAATTCTGTCCCATTTGGTCATCCATAGTCATCAAACACTCTCAGTATTGAACTAAAACGCCACTCCAATTACAACTCTCGCACTACGGACGCATGTTTTGTGTCGTCAAGGGGACATAAACATTTGTTTCTCCTTCACGCGCTGACACTGAAGCATGAAAACCCGTCTGTCAGCTTTCATTTACAAAAAAAACCCCCAAAAAACAACCCAGTCAGTTATTGAGGACTGAACTGAACGCCCATCCTCATTTCAAAGTGTTTCCTGCGAGGGTCCCATTGTGCATAATTTCCTTCACTTGGTCTCATCTTCCTCCTCATCCTCCTCTTTTAGTCGGTCCACGCAAACACGCCGCCAGATGACAGAGGAAGAGATGAGAGAGAAGTGAGGAGTGGGCGACCGACACAAAACAGACAACGCCGTGCCGGGAAATGTAACATATGCGGAAATTGTCATCTTTGCCTGCAAAACAGCCAAAATAGGGCACTCATTGACTGCCGTAGACGGCGTCAGACGTCCAATCTATTCCAACCCCCGCCTTTTTTTGTCCTCATGGTCTGAACAGTTTTAATGTATCGCATGGGAGTTCGGTATATTCATTATGTCCTATTTATTAGGAGGAAACAGCGAACAGGAAGGGATTATGAGGGACAGAAAGGAAGGAGGCAGACAGAAGAGGAGTAGAAAAAACAACAACTAGAACTACATAATTTCATGCCTATGCTGCCTATGAACAGCTATAATTATATGGCACCTAGGCAGTATTTTAAACTAGGTAAGTTGTAGATTGCTATTCTTAGTCATTGTAAATGTATTTTTTATTTTATTTTATTTATTTTATTTTTTTTACAGATTCGGGTCCAGTAATTATTATTGGATGTTGCTGAAAGGTCGTTTCTCCGTTTTTGGATTGGTAAACATGAGGAGTTATTACATGAGAATAATTTCTTTGCTTTTTTTTTTTTTTTTAAGTAGAATATTTGCTATTTTGTTTACAAAAGATGGTAGATTTAAGTCCAATCCATTTTGGCCGGGAGGGGTGAATGAACAAAAAGAAAGTTTTAAAAATTAGGAACATAATTAAGACTATTTGCTATATTTTTCTTTAAAAAAATAAAAAGAAGAATAAAAAAATATATATATACAATATTACAAATACTATTTACGGTTTAATTTTTACAAAATTAAATAACCCAAAAAATAAATAAATAAAAATGAAACAGATTTGTGTTTTTCTCCAATTTCAAACCAAAATGATTTTAAATAATAAAATTAAAATCCCTGTTTAAAAATTTATGAAAATTAAAAAAAAAAAAGACCTCATTCTTTAAAAATTAAAATACTTTTTTTTACTCAAAAACAAAAAAAATATATTTACTTTTTTCTTGTGCCATTTTTTAAATTATAAAAACAAAAAGTCTAAATAAAGCTTTAAGCACAATTTAAAAAAATATAAATATTAGAGTAGCGTATTTCCCCCCCAAATATAAAAAATAAAATAAAAATACAACTAAAAAATAAAATGGTGATTAAAAAAAAAAAAAAACTTTGTTTCAACTTTTTAAAATATAAAAATATGAATTAAATTTTTTTTAATTAAGGAAATATACTATTTACTGCCTTTTCCTTTAAGAAATGTGGTTTTAAATATTATATTTTATACATTTAATAATAAAAAGAATACTTCCTAATTCATTAAAAAATAATTCATTAAATGAATAATTTATCGAATATAAAAAAAATGTGTTTTATATTTACAAAATTACACACAAAATATTATTTATTTTTAATTTATAAAACTGGAAATTTTCTTTTTCTTTTTTCATATTAAAGATTGTAAACTTTTTTAAAGGAAAATACAGCAAAATGTTTTCTTGATTATTATTTCTTAATTTTTTCAATTCATATTTTTATATTTTTTTCAAAAGGAGAAACAATAAAGTATTTTTTATTTTTGTTTTTTCTATATATTTTAACTATATTTAGCAGGTTTTTTGTGGAATATGTGTTTGAACAATTTTTTAAGAGCTTTGAATAAAACGTTAGCATTTTATAGCATTTAAGCTAGCCAATTGTTCTTTTGTTTTATGTAGATCTGCATTTATTTATCTATTTATTTTTACACAATTTGAGGTTAAGATCAGATTTGTAATTGATTGTAACTCGATTATCCGAAATAATTAATCGATAGATAGCTGTATCCCTGATTAAGAGTCAAGATCAGGGTTTCAAACCAAGGTCGGAGTATCGAAGTATGGTTTGAGGACACAAAATTTGTCCTCTTCTGAGTGAGGATTTCGCATCACATCCCTTCATTAATCTCCTTCCCGTCGAGGCGCGACGCTCGTTCCTTTGATTCATTCTTCCTCCACCTCTCGCTCGTTACTCGCTTACCGTTAGCCGTCCTCGTCATTCGGTCCCAAAGTCTCGCCGCGGCTCATTTTCAGGCTCGGCCGTGATCTAATTAATTCTATTTACAATCCGCCGGGCCTCTTGCTTTTAACCACCTGATTTTACCCCCAATTAAAAGTGAACAGAGCACAAGTTGGACTCCTGCCGGGCGCCTCCCCTGACGTGTGCGTGTTTGCTTCTCATCTCGGAAGGTGTGGTTTATTTGAGTAAACAGTCCAGCCGTGGGGATTTGTCAACCTAAATATCAAGCCGCTTAATAACATGGCGTCCAGCCAGCATCGGGGTTTCTTGAGTGGAACTTTCAAGGCAAGGTCGGGGTTTCGCACACGTCATGGTTTTCAAGTCGGTTTAGAGTTGAGGCAGACGAGCACTGCAGATGTCAGAGAATATTTACTGTTTATGAAAATCAATTTTAAAGTGAACAAAACCGAATATTTACTGTTTTCTTATTTGTTTTTGGGGTGAAAACTTTATCTGACAGTGGCTTCATAAGACTGTCATACAGTAAGACAGTCATACTTACAACATGACGCTGTCATGACAGTGTTTCCCCTAGGATTTTTTGAAGCTTCGGTGGTGGGCTGCATCGGAGTCGGACATCATGTCGTGCCACGGCGATTTTTTTCCCCCCATTATTTTCTCCCCCAAGAAGAACCATAACAAAGATATACTTGAAATATTTCATTAGCTAGGCTAATGTCGGAGCTCTCAGCTACGGTACATGTACGTAAAATGCGTAGCCGATTACAGCTACGTTACCCTACGTAATAATTACTGTTGCACCGATAGCATTTTTGTGGGCCCGATACCGATACCTGGCTGTGCAGTATCGGCCGATACCGATACCATTCCGATACCACTCTGTTAGCAAAAAAAAAATACACATATTATAAATATATATATATATATATATATATATATATATATATATATATTAGGGCTGTCAAAATTATCGCGTTAACAGGCGTTAATTAATTTTTTAAATTAATCACGTTAAAATATGACGCAATTAACGCAGATGGCCCGCTCAGACAGATTTAAATGACAGTGCAGTGAAATGCTCACTTGTTGTGTCTATGGAGTTTTGCCGCCCTCTGCTGGCGCTTGGGTGCGACTGATTTTATAGGCTTCAGCTCCCATCTATCAAACACAACAGTTGTTTTGGCTTAAAATACAGCAGTTTCTGTTAAAGAGGAGTGCAAGAGCAGAAACCACTTTTTCAGTCTTGTCTGCGTTTTCCACCATGTGTATATATATATATATATATATATATATATACGTATATGTACTGTATACTTTTCACCAAGATCATCATCCATTGAATATGGTATGCGCGCCGATGTCGTGCTAATGTAGTTACCTCAGTCAAAAATTGTATACCCTGGGCGGGGCCATATGGAGGTAGATTTGTGTCTCGGTATTCGATCCCAAAAAAAGTTGCTTCAATCAAAATACATATTTTCAATTAACATAGTCACTTCAATAAAAAAAAAAGAAAAATTGTGTTTGAATGCAAAAATAAAATTGAAAGTCTTAAAAATGCATTTGAAAGCTATTTTAATTTATTTACTTTTTTGATTGAAGTAATGTTGTTTTGTGTTTGCGCCTCATTTTGGGTAGTGCATTTGTGTCTTTAATATTCAATCAAAAATTAAGTATCCTCATACAAAAAAAAAATATATTTTCAAAAGAAAATTAACTTCAATCAAAAAAAGAATATCAACATAGAAAAAAAAGTTTTTGAATGCGAAAAAAAAAATTGAGACTCAAAAATTTGCATTTGAACACTTAATTTTTTATTAAAAACGTTTTCTTTGATTTTAGCAATCCTTTTTGTGATTGAGCCATATTATGGGTAGGAAATTTGTGTCTAAATCTTCCAATCCCCCCCCAAAAAAGTTACTTGAATAAAAAAAATTAAAAAAAACTTCAATCAAAGAAAAAAATCATTTGAAAAATAAAACTGCCCTCCCCTACTTTTTTTTTTTTTTTTTTTTTTTTTTTTTTTAGTAATATGCAAAGCAAATGACCATCTAAGGTGCTAGTCACATGATCCGTTCAAAAAATAATTTCGACCGACTACAAAAATATCTTTTTTTGTTCATTTCATTCATTTTTGTTGTTTGTTTTCTTGCTTAACAACTTTTATATATGTATATAGGAAAGTCAATTACATGCAATGACACTTTTCAGCCACCAAGGGGAGCCTGGCCTCCCTGAAAAACTCCAATTATGCTTAAGGCTCTCCTGTTACAGGTTTGAGGTCTATTGTTTTTTTCCCTTGGGGGAGGAGCCTGTCAAGTAAAAAACAGCATTTCCTGTTCCCAGCAGGGGGTGCCAGGCCTAATGGGTAATATTTCGATGCAGACGTGTTCAGGCTGGGATACCTCTCATAAATGCCATATATAAAATAACTGAACCTTTTATAAAGGAGTTATTTGTCATTTACTGAAAAAATGCCGACTTCGGCACCCCGCCCAGGTCAGGCCTGTGAACGAAAACTAACTATTTTGATAACTTTAGATTTCATATGTCTCATGAACAGTCTCACCAATTTTGAGGAGGATCCATCTAACTCCTGGTAATGTCTCAGATATGCACCCAGTACATCAGCGTAGTGTTCAAATCAAGGTCTGCGTTAACCGCGTAGGTCCACCGTCACCGCAACGCAGAAGCATAAATCAGCTTTTAAAGCCACGCACGAGTCGCACACACCGCAGCGCAAAATGCACAAATGATGACGGCAATAGTTCCATATGAGCCTCACCTCCAGTCTCAGGTACTCGTTCTGCTCTCTGGAGCTCAGACTGAGCACGACGCTGCTGTGCTTGCGGGTCCGAAGCAGCACCTGCGCCGCAGTCCTCCTGGCCGGCAAGGGCGAGGCCAACTGGTAGCGCACGTGGCTGTGGCCGTCGAAAGAATACTCCGGAACCTCTGCAAAACAAACTCCGCGTTACACGCCGAGAAGAAAAACACAGCAAGGATGGAGATGCTGTGGATGATTTTGCTCCCTGGGGTCCCTTCGCACAATACCCGTCTCTCATCTCCAAATGGTGTGCAACTTCCACTTCCTCTTTTATTCCGGCACGCTTAAGAGGCCAAAGCATCCTGCCGGGAGCCGAATCGTATGCTCGGCGGTTTGTTTTGTCTGCCGTGGCTTCGTCTAAAAATGATTTTTTTGCTGTTTTTAACCTCCGCCAAGGGCGAAAGCGAGTGGAAAGAGGTTATGTACTTTTTCCTTTCTTTGCCAGGGATATTGCTGTTTTTGTAACCAACTCAAAAATGACTTTTTTAAACTTTGGCAATCTTTACCCGAGTCTTAGTTTTCAGGATAACCACCGCCGGGCAAATAGAGATAAAAACAACAGCAGGATCGAAACAGATCATCTGAACTTTCACTTCTTCTAAGAGATGCTCGTGCACTCGTTAGGGGTGGACTCTAAAACCTCTAGAAAATGACACAGAGGCATAGATACGATAATCCTATGACTCCATTATACCCATCAGATGTACGAAGACAGTCGGAAGACCTACGATCACACCGGCGTGTTCAATCCCGTGGTGCCGTAAAAAAAAAGAAATATTTCACATAAAGTACTGCGATCAATTTACTCGAAAGTGCAGATTTCAAACTCTTTCCTAGTTTATGGTAGAAAATACATCAATCCACTAGAGGGCACTTAGGATAACTTCCCAACAAAAGAATTGGGTTGACCTGAGTAGGTTTAATGAAGAAGAAATGCTACTCTTTTGCCTCTTTAATTTATACCAGCACAGTGGCTGAACTTGTTTTATCAATCAGACATAACAATACAATCATACAACCGCACACACACATACTTGAAGTCGGAAGTCCTACGATCACGCCGGTGTGATTAATCACGTGGCACCATAAAAAAATAAACTTTCCACATAGAGTGCTGCTGTCAACATTACTCAAAAATGCAGATTTCAAACTTTTTCCTAGTTTCATGGAAGAAAATACGTCTATCCACTAGGGGGCACCTATGACACCTTCCCAAACAACAGAAGTGGGTTGACTTGAGTAGGCTGAATAAAGAAGAACTGCTACTCTTACTATGCTACTTTACTGTAGTCGTTACTCTTTTGCCTCTTTAATTTATACCAGCACAGTGGCTGTACTTGTTTCACCAATCAGTCGTAACAAAACAGTCATATGACCGCACACAAACATGCTTGCAGTTGGAAGTCCTACGATCACGCCGGCGTGATCAATCACGTGGCGCCATAAAAAATTACCTATTTCATGTAGAGTGCTGCCGTCAACATTACTCGAAAATGCAGATTTCAAACTCTTTCCTAGTTTCATGGAAGAAAATATGTCTATCCACTAGGGGGCACTCATGATACCTTCGCAACAACAGAAGTGGGTTGACTTGAGTATGTTTAATGAGTAAGAAATGCTACTCTTACTACGTTACTTTGGGCTACATGAGAGTCGTTACTCTTTTGCATCTTTAATTTATACTAGGACAGTGGCTGTACTTGTTTCACCAATAAGACGTAACATTACAGTCATATGATCATACACAAACAGGCTTGCAGTTGGAAGTCCTACAATCACGCCGGCGTGATCAATCACGTGGCGCCATAAAAAATTACCTATTTCACATAGAGCGCTGCTGTCAACATTACTCGAAAATGCAGATTTCAAACTCTTTCCTACTTTCAAGGAAGAAAATATGTCGATCCACTAGGGGGCACTCATGATACCTTCGCAACAACAGAAGTGGGTTGACTTGAGTAGGTTGAAAAAAAGAAGAAATGCTACTCTTACTACGCTATTTTGAGCTCCACGAGTCGTTACTCTTTTGCATCTTTAATTTATGCCAGCACGGTGGCTGTAATAATTTCACCAATCAGACATAATACGATAGTCATTTGACCACACAGGCTTGCAGTTGAAAGTCCTATGATCACGCCGGCGTGATCAATCACGTGGTGCCGTAAAAAATTAACTGTTTCACAGAGAGTGCTGCGGTCAACATTACTCGAAAGTGTAGATTTCAAACTTTCCTAGTTTCATGGTAGAAAATATGTCTATCCACAAGAGGGCGCTCATGATACCTTCACAACAACAGAAGTGGGTTGACTTGAGTACTCCGTTACTTTGGGCTACACTAGTTCAATACTGTTTTGCCTCTTTAATTCATACCAGCACAGTAGCTGTATTTGTTTCACCAATCAGACGTAACATTACAGTCATATGACCACGCACAAACAAGCTTGCAGTTGGAAGTCCTACGATCACGCCGACGTGATCAGTCACATGGCGCCGTAAAAAAATATATTTCACATAGAGTGCTGCCGTCAACATTACTCAAAAATGCAGATTTCAAACTCTTTCCTAGTTTCATGGTAGAAAATATGTCTATTCACTAGAGGGCACTCATGACACCTTCTCAAAAACAGACGTGGGTTGACTTGAGTAGGTTTAATGAAGAAGAAATTCTACTCTTACGACGCTACTTTGGGCTACACTAGAGTTGTTACTCTGTTGCCTCTTTAATTTATACCAGCACAGTGGCTGTACTAGTGCCACCAATCAGACGTACTGTATCAAGACAGTCATTGGACCACACTCGCACAGGCTTGCAACTGGAAGTCCTAAAATCACACCGACGTGATCAATCATGTGGCTCCGGAAAAAAATATACCATTTCAAATAGAGTGCTGCTGTCAACATTACTCGAAAGTGCAGATTTCAAACTCTATCCGATTTTAATGGTACAATATACGTCTATCCACTAGAGGGCACTCATAACACTTTCCAACAACAGAAGTGGGTTGTATTGAGTAGGTTTAATGAAGAAGAAATGCTACTCTTTCTCCGCTACTTTGGGCTACTTTTGCCTCTTTAATTTATGCCAGCACAGCGGCTGTACTAATACAGTCATTTGACCACACACACACAGGCATGCAGTTGGAAGTCCTACGATCACGGTGGGGTGTTGTTAAAAAATAACCATTTTCGAATACATTGTTGTCGTCAACATTACTTTAAAGTGCAGATTTCAAACTCTCTCCTAGTTTCATGGTTGACAATATATGTTTCTACTAGGGCTGTCAAAATTATCATGTTAACGGGCGGTAATTAATTTTCTTAATTAATCACGTTAAAATATTTGACGCAATTAACGCACATGCCCCGCTCAGACAGATTTAAATAACAGTACAGTGAAATGCCCACATGTTAATTGTGTTTTATGGAGTTTTGCTGCCCTCTGCTGGCGCTTGGGTGCAACTGATTTTAAAGGCTTCAGCACCCATGAGCATTGTGTAAGTAATTATTGACACCAACAATGGCGGGCTACTAGTTTATTTTTTGATTGAATTTTTTACAAATTTTATTAAAACGAAAACATTAAGAGGGGTTTTAATATAAAATTTCAATAAGTTGTGCTAACATTTATCTATTAAGAACTACTAGCCTTTCTATCCATGGATCGCTTTAACAGAATGTTAATAATTTTAATGCCATCTTGTTGATTTATTGTTATAATAAACAAATACAGTCCCTATGTACCGTATGTTGAATGTATATATCCATCTTGTGTCTTATCTTTCCATTCCAACAATAATTTACAGAAAAATATGGCATATTTTATAGATGGTTTGAATTGCGATTAATTGCGATTAATTACGATTAATAAAATTTTAAGCTGTAATTAACTCGATTAAAAATTTTAATCGATTGACAGCCCTAGTTTCCACTAGAGGGCACTCATAACACCTTCCGAAAAACAAGTGGGTAGTCTCGCGTACATTTACTTGAGTAACTTTTTGAGGAAAATGTACTTCTAAGAAAAGCTTTACCATGCCATACTTTTGACTTAATTAGGTTTAATGAAGAAGAAATGCTACTCTTACGTCGGTACTTTGGGCTAGAGTCGTTACTCTTTTGCCTCTTTAATTTATGCTAGCACAGTGGCTCTACTAGTTTTGCCGCTGAGACGCATCAACAATGATCACATGACTTCATTTTATTAATCAGACAATACAGTCATCACACACAAACAGGCTTGCAGGTGGAAGTCCTACGATCACGCCGGCGTGATCAATCACATGGCATCGTTAAAGAATAAACTATTTCAAATAGAGTGTTGCGGTAAACATTACTCAAAAGTGCAGATCTCACTTAACTCTGAGTTTCATGGTAGAAAATATGTCTATCCACTAGAGAGCACTCATGACACCTTCCCAACAACAGACTTGACTTGAGTAGGTTTAATGAAAAAGAAATGCTACTCTACAACTTTTACTCCCCTACTTTGGGCTACACTAGAGTCGTTACTCTTTTGACTTCTAGTTTCACCAATCAGACGTAACAATACAATCATATGACCACATATGCACTAGCATGCAGTCAGTGATAAATCACGTGGCACTGTTAAAAAAGAACCTATTTTGGAAAGATTGTTGCCGTCAACATTGCTTGAAAGTAGGGCTGCAGCTATCGATTGTTTTAGTAGTCGATTAATCGATAAATCATTAGTTCGAATAATCAATTAATCGGATAAGGAGCATGAAAAATGAAATTAGCTGAGCCTCAAACGGTATAAAAAACAAACAAATGAGGATCTATGTACAACAAACGGAAAAATTGTGCTAACTTGCTAATGCTAACTTTTTTACAATGCTCTTAACAAATGGTTCACACACATATTCCCACAAAAAGTAGGCTATATATACCTATAAAACTAAACTACAAATTCATAAAAATTCAAATTCAAAATTCAAAAAACATTAGCTTAAACAAAATTTAGCTTATGTTGGTCTTAACAGGGAGCACCTGGATTCAGCCATGGGAATTGAGGCGGACTAGAAGGCAGTGTATCCACCCAAATCAATAAAACTAAATGCAAACACTTTCAAAATGTAACTTTAATTAAACGAATACTCCAAGCAACAATATTTAATTCGAATATTTTTTGCTAATTGAATACTCGAGTTAATCGATTAATCGTTGCAGCACTACTTGAAAGTGCATATTTCAAACTCTCTCCTAGTTTCATGGTAGAAAATATGTTTCCTCTAGAGGGCACTCATGACGCCTTCAAAAAAACAGAAGTTGGTAGTCTTGCGTACATTTACTTGATTGCCTTGTTGAGGAAGATGTACTTCGAACCAAAGCTTTACCACGCCATACTTTTGACTTGATTAGCTTTATTTATGCTAGCACAGTGGCTCTAATAGTTTTATGACTGAGATGTATCACAATGACCACATGACTCCATTATACTAATTGGACAATACGGTCACTACACACAAGCTTGCAGTTGGAAGTCCTACAATCACGCCGGCGTGATCAATCACGTTGCACTGTTAAAAAATAATATTTCACATAGAGTTCTGCCTATTTAGTTGCCTGACTGATTGTTTACATACTGTCCAGCAGCAGGAATGTTTATAAAACAAGTAGTGTTTCGTAGCGTCGAAAAATTTTCCGTTCGCCCGCAAACGGCAATTTTCCGATTTTTAAAACATTTTTCAAAACTACTTGTGCTTCAGTTTTTGACCAAATCACATAATTAAGACATCAAAAATTCTGGGACGGTGAGGGGCATAAAGATTTACGGTTCCCCAGAAATTTGCCCAAAAATATCCAATTCATTTCTAATGGGAAAATTTCCCATTCACTTCCCATGGGATTTCCAATGGAATTTACATTGCATTGATGCCATTGACGGCCATGCATGTCTATTTATGCTAATGGACTTGGATTACATTGACACCTATGTAACTCGATGCAACTGACAGCATGGACGTCCAAAATTTTTCCCATTCATTTTTAATGGAAAAAAACAATGTCCCCAATCAACAGGAAATGACCAGATATCCATAGGACGTGTCTGCCAAACTTCCCCAATTCCAATGACGTTTATGGAGGGTCCTGCCATTGACGGCCGTGGACGTCCAAATTTCCCATTCATTTCTAATGGCAGTTACTTTGTTTAATGCCATTGACGGACATGTTTGTCCATTCTATCGATGCCAATGTAATTGGATTCCATTAGCGCCTATGTAAGTCGATGCCATTGACGGCTATGGATGCCAAAATTTTTCCCATTCATTTTTAATGGGAAAAAAAAACAGTGTCCCCAAATCAACAGGAAATGACCAGATATCAATAGGACGTGTCCCCCAAACTTCCCCGATTCCATTGACGTTTATGGAGGGTCCTGCCATTGACGGCCATGGACGTCCAAATTTCCCATTCATTTCCAATGGCATTTACTTTGTTTAATGCCATTGACGGACATGTTTGTCCATTCTATTGATGCCAATGTTCTTGGATTCCATTAGCGCCTATGTAAGTCGATGCCATTGACGGCTATGGATGTCAAAATTCGTTCCCATTGATTTTCAATGGCAAAAAAAAGGACCCCAAAACAACAGGAAATGACCAGAGATCAATAGGACGTGTCCCCCAAACTTCCCCGATTCCATTGACGCTTATGGAGGATCCTGCCATTGACGGCCATGGACGTCCAAATTTCCCATTCATTTCTAATGGCATTTACTTTCTTTAATGCCATTGACGGACATGTTTGTCCATTCTATTGCTAGCCCTGGGCGGGGATAAGATCTGTATAGCCACACAGCAAAGACCCAGATTAATTTCTCCAGAAGGTTTCTAGTTCTAATGTGAATTTCACCGAGTATACGACTAGTACACGCCCAATCCAATTGAAGCGGACGGGTGACAGCGAAAGAACGTTTGTCCATTTCGTTAAAAAAATGCTTTTTTTCTGGGGAGTATTACTCGAGTGGAACGACGCCAAGCTTTGGCAGAGGCACTTTCCCGAGCTTCCAAAATAGACAAGATAATTGTCACAATTTTCCATCTCCTCTCTGGAGTGAACTAACAACGTTTTAGTTTAGAATCCCAGGCAAAAGCTTTTTGAATGTGGTCTGTCTTTGTCATTTTGTTTGATTCTCACGCATTTGTTTCCTCTCTTTGGAGTTGTCACGCTGCGGACGCGCCCTGTCGTTTCATTTGTTTTGGATGTGACGCCTCGCGCGTGTGATTTAGAGAGCGTTTGTCTAGCTGCCAGTTGTTTCTTCGGCTCCTCTGCCAGGCTTTGTTTCCTTTTGCATGATGTATTACATCCATCACTTTGCGCTCTCTGTCATTGATCATTGATTAGCACTCAATCCATTTTTCATCCTGCTCTGATATGAAACAACTTCAAACCTTGAGGAGTACAAGGCGACAAATTTGTTGTGAATTGTGAAAAAAAAAAAGCAAGTCTTTTCTTTTGGACTCCTGATCAAAAGCATGCAAATGTTGAAACGCTAGCGACATTTTTAAAACCAACATTCCGATTTGTTTCCTCACCTGTTGAACCCTATCCTTTTGGAATACGGCGGATAAGCTAAAATGCTAAACCTTTGTATTTTTGAGCTGCTGAAAGGTCAATTATGAGACACTAGTACTGTGCGATATAACGATACAGTTTGTATATTTCCCAAAATTTTGCATGTAAATCGTCATTATCGCCTCAAATAGACCTGTTTCCGCAATGCACATGTTGGCCAGCAGATGGTTCTATTCATACGTCATAGTAGTACCACCAATCGGCCTCAAGATGTCCCTATCTAGCGAATGGACTCCCCTTGCCAACTGAACATCAGTCATACATGTAAGACAATTAATAATAAAAATTCATATAATCCACACAGAACACAGACAACACAATTCCTTCCAATATCAGTTAGGGCTGTCAAAATTATCGCGTTAATGGGCGGTAATTAATTTTTTTCATTAATCACGTTAAAATATTTGACGCAATTAACGCACATGCCCCGCTTAAACAGATTAAAATGACAGCACAGTGTCATGTCCACTTGTTACTTGTGTTTTTTGCCTCCCTCTGCTGGCGTTTTGGTGCAACTGAATTTATGGGTTTAAGCACAATGAGCATTGTGTAATTATTGACATCAACAATGGCGAGCTACTAGTTTATTTTTTGATTGAAAATTTTACAAATTTTATTAAAACAAAAACATTAAGAGGGGTTTTAATATAAAATTTCTATAACTTTTACTAACATTTATCCTTTAAGAACAACATGTCTTTCTATCCATGGATCGCTTTAACAGAATGTTATTAATGTTAATGCCATCTTGTTGGTTTATTGTTATAATAAACAAATACAGTACTTATGTACTGTATGTTGAATATATATCCGTCTTCTGTCTTATCTTTCCATTTCAACAAAAATTTACATAAAAAGATGGCATATTTTATAGATGGTTTGAATTGCGATTAATTACGATTAATTAATTTTTAAGCTGTGATTAACTCGATTAAAAATTTTAATCGTTTGACAGCCCTAGTTTTTTAGCTTCTATTATATATTTTTTTATTATTCAAATAATATGCGACCTTAATGGAAAAAAAGAGAAAAATCCAACCTTCAATACAAGTGCATTCATTCAGTGGGGAAAAAAATCCCACATAAAGAAAAAAATATTTGACATCAAATAATGTGTGTCACAATTATTAGCACCCCTGGTGTTAATACTTTGTACAACCCCCTTTTGCCAACAAAACAAGGTCTGGGGACTGAGATGGCCATGGGAGGAGTTTGATTTTGTCTCCAGTGAACCATTTCTGTGTAGATTTGGCCATATGTTTAGGGTCATTGTCTTGCTGAAAGACCCAGTGACGACCCATCTTTAGCTTTCAGGCAGAGGGCAACAGATTTTGATTTCAAATCTGGTATTTCAAAGCATTCATGATGCCATGCACCCTAACAAGGTTCCCAGGGCCTTTGGAAGCAAAACAGCCCCACAGCATCACTGACCCACCCCCGTACTTCACAGTGGGTATGAGGTGCTTTTCAGCATGCGCATCTTTTGTGGCACGCCAGACCCACTTAGAGTGTTTGTTGCCAAAAAGCTCAATCTTGGTCTCATCTGACCAAAGCACTGTGTACATTTTTGTGTGATTTTTTACCCCCACTGAATGAATGCACTTGTATTGAAGGTTGGATTTTTCTCTTTTTTAGAATATTAGAAGCTAAAAAACACACCTTTTTCAGGGGTGCCAATAATTATGGAGGGCACTGTAAATATTTACATTTGAGCAAAAATATGGGTTCTACAGTGCTGCTTTATTTACACTGGGGAGTTTTAGGATGCCGCACTACTTGATGCATTTAACAAAAATGTGGCAGTGTGTGGTGAAGCTGTCCATATTTTTCATCAAATATTAAGTATTTATCTTGGCATATCGATATTCTGACACAATACTAATACACGGCACTGTCCTTACCCTGGTCGCACTGCTGCCCGGTGTATCCGGGCACGCACTGGCAGCTGAAGGAGCCCCACTCGCCATGGCAACGTCCGCGGCGTCCGCAGGATGGGTAACCCATGTTGACACAGCTGCCGTCGGTGGTCTGGCAGCCCGGCGAGCTGGACCGCGAGTCGGCCGGGGAGCTCAGATCGTACATCTGGAGGATACACGAGACGGGCACAAAGACAAGAAAGGGAGTCGGTTATGAAAAGCGGCGCGGCGGATGTGGAAGTGAGCCATCTCTCTTTGTTGGAGTTCAGTGATTGGAGAAGCTGCTTCACGCTCAAACAGAATGATGAGAGGTCCGAAGAGGAGCCTTTAATGCTAGGCTCCTTGAAGAACTAGCGGTTCAACAATTCATGCCCAGATGTAGAAATTCACTTCAACTCTTCCAAGCTCCCAAGTGACTCAAGTTAGGAAGAGAGAGCTCGTGACAAACTTCCTTCTAATCACTTTCTACAAGGCTGCGGTGCAACTCATGGCCAGTGCCTGACAGCCATAGATTCTGGCTTTGAATCTCTTTGGTTCTACCTCAAAGTCTTGGTCTTGACTTAAAAAAAAAAAACACTGCTTTCACGCTGTCTCAAGCCCACAACATGTCAAAGACAATGATTTGACTCGATCTCAAATACTTGAAGGACCTAAGTTTGACCCTGTCTTGACCGGTCAAAGTATTTGAATTGGTCATGGCATGACTTTGCATCAACCTCTCGAAAGTTTGACCTTGACTCGATTTCTATCCTTAAAGCTGAGCCGTTTGACTTTGTTTCAAGCCCTCAAAGTTTCGTTCTGGACTTGGTCCTAACGCTTCGAGTCTGAGATATCATCTTGACTTTGCATCAAGCTTCAACCCCTAAGATATGGCCCAGTTTTAGTCTCAACTCAGACTCAAAAATACCCTCTTTAGCACTGATCAGTTACAAGAACGTCGGTGCTGCCTGTTTTAGCAGAAACCTCATTGGTTGAACTGTCTGTACTCGATCGGTAGAAAGAAAAACCAGAACCTACAGGGGTCCTTGCGGACCAGTTTGGATACCCCTGCCTTAAGGTTTTAGGTTTGACCCTGGCTTAATACCTCAAAGTTTTGCACATGATCATGGCTTGACTTTGCATTAACCCCTGAAAAGTTTGACTCGATCTCTATCCACAAAGCCGAGCGGTATGACTTTGTCTCAACCCCTTTAAAGTTTCATTCTGCACTTGGTCCTGACCCTTTAAGTCTGAGATATCATCATGACTAAGCATCGAGTTTCAGTCTCAACAGTAGACTAAAGTTTTCAAGTTTTGTCTCAAAGCTCCTTTCTGGACTTGGTCCTGATGCTTTAAGTCTGAGATATCGTCTTGACTTAGCATCAAGCTTCAACACTTCAACCCAGTATTAGTCTCAACTCAGACTAAACAATAGCCACTGTTCAGTTACAAGAACATAGTTCTAGTTATAAGATTTAAATAGTTCACAGCGACTACGATGCATTTTGTTTCAATAGACCTCACCAAACTTGAAGGTCTTAGGTTGGACCCTGTCTTGGCCCCTCAAAGTATTGGTCATGGCATTACTTTGCATCAACCTCTCGAAAGTTTGATCGTGACTCAGTTTCTAGCCTTAAAGCTGAGCAGTTTGACTTTTCCGAACCCGAAGTTTCGTTCTGGACTTGGTCCTAACGCTTTGAGTCTGAGATATATCATCTTAACTTAGCATCAAGCTTCAACCCCTAAGATATAGCCCAGTTTTAGCCTCAACTCAGACTCAAAAAGTATTTGATACACTGCCAATGGGAAAACCCATTGGCAGTGTATCAAATACTTGTTCTATTAGGGCTGTCGAAATTATCGCGTTAACGGGCGTTAATTAATTTTTAAAATTAATCACGTTAAAATATTTGAAGCAATTAACGCATATTACCCGCTCAGACAGATTTAAATGACGATACAGGGAAACACCACTTGTTAATTGTGTTTTATGGGGTTTTGCCGCCCTCTGCTGGCGCTTGGGTGCGACTGATTTTATAGGCTTCAGCACCGATGAGCATTGTGTAAGTCATAATTGACATCAACAATGGCGGGCTACTCGTTTATTTTTTGATTGAAAATTTTACAAATTTTATTAAAACGAAAACATTAAGAGGGGTTTTAATATAAAATTTCTATAACTTGTATTAACATTTATCTTTTAAGAACTACAAGTCTTTCTATCCATGGATCGCTTTAACAGAATGTTAATAATGTTATTTGCCATCTTGTTGATTTATTGTTATAATAAACAAATACAGTCCTTATGTACCGTATGTTGAATGTATATATCCATCTTGTCTTCTTTCCATTCCAAAAATAATTTACAGAAAAATATGGCATATTTTATAGATGGTTTGAATTGCGATTAATTGTGATTAATTACGATTAATTAATTTTTAAGCTGTAATTAACTCGATTAAAAATTTTAATCGTTTGACAGTTCTAATATATATCTATATATATATTAGGGCTGTCAAACGATTAAAATTTTATTCGTTTGACAGTTCTAATATATATTTTAATCGTTTGACAGTTCTAATATATATATTAGGGCTGTCAAACGATTAAAATTTTTAATCGAGTAATTAATCGCAATTAATCGCAATTCAAACCATCTATAAAATATGCCATATTTTTCTGTAAATTATATATATATTCTGTAAAATAAATTGTTGGAATGGAAAGATAAGACACAAGATGGATATATACATTCAACATACGGTACATAAGGACTGTATTTGTTTATTATAACAATAAATCAACAAGATGGCAAATAACATTATTAACATTCTGTTAAAGCGATCCATGGATAGAAAGACTTGTAGTTCTTAAAAGATAAATGTTAGTACAAGTTATAGAAATTTTATATTAAAACCCCTCTTAATGTTTTCGTTTTAATAAAATTTGTAAAATTTTCAATCAAAAAATAAACGAGTAGCCCGCCATTGTTGATGTCAATTATGACTTACACAATGCTCATCGGTGCTGAAGCCTATAAAATCAGTCGCACCCAAGCGCCAGCAGAGGGCGGCAAAACTCCATAAAACAATTAACAAGTGGGCATTTCACTGTACTGTCATTTAAATCTGTCTGAGCGGGACATGTGCGTTAATTGCGTCAAATATTTTAACTTGGGCTGTCAAAATTAACGCGTTAACGCACGGTAATTAATTTTTTAAATTAATCACGTTAAAATATTTGACGCAATTAACACACGTCCCGCTCAGACAGTATTCTGCCTTTTGGTAAGTTTTACAGCAAGGCTTTTTGTGCTGTCTAACAGCGAACTCTTGTGGTCGCTTTGCGACATGGTTTATTGTTTTCTTGCCAGTTCAATATGGCTGCACGACATCTCTGTTGTGCTTATATGATCCTTGGACAAGATTTGTCCGTAAGTATGGTTGTTGTAAAGAATGTACATATTATGTTAATAAGCGAAATGTTTTATTTTTTGTATGGGACACTTTTTGTTTATGTTTAGTGAACCTGTATAGCGTGCTAAGCTAACGTTGTTGCTAATGCAATGCTTGTGTACTTTTTTTGTAGTTTTACGAGGGTCTAAAGAGGACAATGGTTTGAGGCCATTTTATTCATAAATCAGATGAAAAAGGAAGAAGTCTGATTATTAAGGCGTCGTTCACTAGCTGTCTAGCTTTGGAAAAAGTAGACGCTTCGGAGTGAGGGCAGCATAGACAGATTTAAATGACAGTAGAGTGAAATGCCCACTACAGTCTTTATGTACCGTATGTTGAATGTATATATCCATCTTGTGTCTTATCTTTCCATTCCAACAATTTGTTTTACAGAATATATATATAATTCACAGAAAAATATGGCATATTTTATAGATAGTTTGAATTGCGATTAATTGCAATTAATTACGATTAATTAATTTTTAAGCTGCAATTAACTCGATTAAAAATTTTAATCATTTGACAGCCCTAATTTTAACGTGATTAATTTAAAAAATTAATTACTGCCCGTTAACGCGATAATTTTGACAGTCCTAATATATATTAATTTATATAGTATCAAAAATGTTATCAATTATCCAGATTTCTTTTTAGCATCAATATCAAATTAAAAATATAAAAGATTATGAGTTTAGCTAATTATGTTTGCTTGCTGTTTCTTTAGCATCATGCTAGTAAGACAAATATACAGTTAGCTTGAAGTACTCATCAAAACCCGTTGAACTCGCGAACCCACCGAGTTTTTGTTCGATTGTTATCAAATCAGAATAAATTGTCCTTTTTCGGAGTGGATGGGGCGGTTCACGGCGAGGTCGACTGTATACGTTCGGTTGCGATTGCTCATGAATTTCTGTATTTGATTATTTCTGCCTTTTGTGTTGGAGCGCCATTCGAGCGGCACACGTTGTTGGCATATGACTTTCTTTATTGTAAATTAAGTCTTTTGGGACTTCAGGCAAAGGAAAAAGTTGATTCTAATTTGTATGACGGTTTGTAGCATGTTTACACAAAATGCTAGAAGAGATAAAGTTTCAGAGTTAATGAAAGCCTGTCTTTCACTGTGGTGGAAGTGACTCAAGAATCTCCCCAAAATAAATAGGAAGTGACTCAAAATCAATCGGTAACCTGTAAGTGCCCTAAAATGAACAAAAAAGTGACGTGTAATCACCTACAAAAGATTTTGGGGCAATCCTGAGTCACTTCCTGTTGATTTTGGGTCATTTGCTGTTAGTCAGGGCCGGCCCAGCCTATACGCAGACTATGCAGCTGCTTAGGGCCCCTGACTACTAGGGGGCCCCAATCTGGCAATTGTTTAATTTACATTTTGTTTACTACCGTTTGCTTTAGTTGACTTTTGTGAGTTTTGATACTTGATTACAAGCTTAAAAAAATAAAAGTTCTTCCTTAACTTCTTTCTTTCCTCTTTTAGATAAAGGTTTGGCGCTATCTACTGTAAGTACTGACAATCATTTGGGGTGAGAAGTTTGAAGTATGCAGTGCAACAAAATCTGATTAATATACAAAATATGGGCATATGGGTTGGATTGCATGTATGGGTTTCACAGTACACTGGGGGGCCAAAAATATGGGCCCCTTGCATTATTTTGCTTAGGGCCCCAAAATGGCCTGGGCCTGCCGTGCTGTTAGTTTTGGGGCATTTTACAGGTAACTCTCTGTTGATTTTGGGAATGGACAGGTCACTTCTTGTGGAATTTGAGTTGAATTTGTTGAGTTTGGGGCACTTATGGGTGACTTCATGTCGATTTTAGGGCATTTGCTATTATTTTTGTGGAATTTACAGGTCACTTCCTGTTGATTTTGGGGGCCTTTACCAGTCACTTTCTGTCGAGATAGGACACATACAGGTCACTTCCTGTTGATTTTGGGGCACTTATGGGTATTTTCTGTCGCTTTTGAGGCAGTTATGGGTCACTTCCTGTTGATTTTGAAGCATTTACTGTCAGTTCCTCTTGATTTTGGGGCATTTAGGGTCCCTACCTGTTGATTTTGAACATTTACAGGTCACTTCCTGTCGATTTTAGGGCATTTATGGGTAATTTCCTGTTGATTTTGAGGTATTTACGGTCAGTTCTTCTTGATTTTGGGCATTTACACGTCACTTTCTGTTGATTCTGAACATTTACAGGTCATTTCCTGTTGATATTGGGGCATTTACAGGTCACTTCCTGTTGGGTTTGGACATTTACAGGTCACTTCCTGTCGATTTTAGGGCATTTATGGGTCATTTCCTGTTGATTTTGAGGCATTTGCGGTCAGTTCTTCTTGATTTTGGGCATTTACACGTCACTTCCTGTTGATTCTGAACATTTACAGGTCATTTCCTGTTGGTATTGGGGCATTTACCTTCCCTTCCGGTTTGTTTTGGGGCATTTATTGGTCACTACCTGTCGATTTTGAGCATTTACGGCCCCTTTCTGTTGATGTAGGGCATTTACAGGTCAATTCCTGTTGGGTTTGGACATTTACAGGTCACCTCCTGTCGATTTTAGGGCATTTACGGGTCATTTCCTGTTGATTTTGAGGCATTTACGATCAGTTCTTCTTGATTTTTGGGCAGTACATGTCACTTCCTGTTGATTCTGAATATTTACAGGTCCTTTCCTGTTGATATTGGGGCATTTACCTTCCCTACCTGTTGGTTTTGGGGCATTTATTGTCAGGAATACGTGGGCAGACAGGTTGTGTGGACCCAAATGCAGGTAAGCAGGGAGGCAGACCGGCAGTGCAAAATGATTTAATTAAGGCTAACAAAAAAAAAAATTGTGGGGATCCAAAAAACATAGAAACAAACTAAACTCAGGTCACTAACAAAATGCTTGATATCAAAAACTTACGTCGAGGAACATAAGGACTTGGACGGAGAAAACTTGAGAACACCGACGAGCACATGGGAATTGACAATGGACAAGGAGTGAAAAGAAAATGGGAGCTTATATACACACATGAAGACAAGGGGTAACGAGACAACGAGGAACAGCTGGGTAACACAGGAGGATGCAGTTTGGAGGATACACTAGGAACAGGTGCAAGAGGTGAAATCAATGGGCAATCACAGGTACAAGTTACACTAGGAGAAAACCAACACAAAACCTAACATTTATTGGTCACTACCTGTCGATTTTGAGCATTTACGGTTGCTTTGTGTTGATTTTGGGCATTTACAGGTCGCTTCCTGTTGATTTTGTGACATCTACAGGTCACTTCCTATTGAATCTGGACATTTACAGGTCACTTCCTGTTGATTTTGAGGCATTTATGGATCACTTCCTGTTGATTTTGGGAATTTACGGGTCACCTTATGATTATTTGAGCCATTAATAGGTGACGTACTATTGATTTTAGGGCATTTGCAGGTCATTTCATTTTGGTTTTGGGGCATTTCCGGTACCTTTCTATGTATTTTGGTTTACTGTGAAGGAAGTGACTCAAGACTATCCCCAAATGAATAGGAAGTGACTCCAAATCAACAGGAAGTAACCTGTAAATGTCCTAAAATGAACAAGAAGTGACGTGTAAATGCCCACAAAAGACTGTGCCATAGTCGGCGCTACATGTCCAATCCAGTCAAAAATGACTTGGATGTCTTGCGCCATCAGCGGTAGCCAGTAAGCTAACGTAGACACTATTCTAATGGAGGATTTTGGTAGCAACCTGATGGTTTCTTTTCAAAACAGTGACACATTCTTAAAACGATATATTGGTTCCCAATGGTTTTCCTAGTTTTTGACAGTTTAGACTATTGGCCACTTTGTACTTCGATTTGAACTTCAACTTTTCACTCACTGTGGCCATTTCTGTACCGATTTGAACAAATTTCAACTCGTTCTTTCATCTTTCGGACATTTTACACGATTATATTATGATTGTAAAAGCATAATAATCTGCTGCGTCTACCTAGCTCCTGATTCAAATGTCCAGCTTACTGAGTATATGGAAAAGGTACTGTTTAAAACGAATAATAAGCATGCCTTTTGTTGTGGAGGCATTAATCTTATGATGAAATATGTACAAATCTGCTGGGTCAAAAATATACATACATGGATCTGAAAAAGCGAATCACTGACTTGAACAAGTCAGGAAAGTCACGTGGAGCCATTTCAAAGCAGCTGCAGGTCCCAAGAGCAACAGTGCAAACAATTGTTTGTAAGTATAAAGTGCCTGCCACAATCAGGAAGAAAACGCAAGCTATCACCTGCTGCTGAGAGAAAATTGGTCAGGAGGGTGAAGATTCAACCGAGAATCACCAAAAAGCAGATCTGCCAAGAATTAGAAGCTGCTGGAAAACAGGTGTCAGAGTCCACAGTCAAGCGTGTTTTGCATCTCCATGGACTGAGAGGCTGCCGTGCAAGAAGGAAGCCCTTGCTCCAAAAGCGGCACCTTAAGGCTCGACTGAAGTTTGCTGCTGATCACATGGACAAAGATAAGACCTTCTGGAGGAAAGTTCTGTGGTCAGACGAAACAAAAATCGAGCTGTTTGGCCACAATGCCCAGCAATATGTTAGGAGGAGAAAAGGTGAGGCCTTTAACCCCAAGTACACCATGCCTACCGTCAAGCACGGTGGTGGTAGTATTATGCTGTGGGGCTGTTTTGCTGCCAATGGAACTGGTGCTTTACAGAAAGTAAATGGGATAATGAAGAAGGAGGATTACCTTCAAATTCTTCAAGACAACCTAACGTCGTCAGCCCGAAGATTGGGTCTTGGGCGCAGTTGGGTGTTCCAACAGGACAATGACCCCAAACACACATCAAAAGTGGTAATGGAATGGCTAAATCAGGCTAGAATTAAGGTTTTCGAATGGCCTTCCCAAAGTCCCATTGAGAACTTGTGGACAATGCTGAAGAAACAAGTCCATGTCAGAAAGCCGTCAAATTTAACTGAACTGCACCAATTCTGTCAAGAGGAGTGGTCAAAGATTCAACCAGAAGCTTGCCAGAAGCTTGTGGATGGCTACCAAAAGCGCCTAATTGAAGTGAAAACGGCCAAGGGACATGTTACCAAATATTAGCGCTGCTGTATGTATATTTTTGACCCAGCAGATTTGATCACTTTTTTCTGTTCACCCATAATAAAGTCCTAAAAGAACCAAACTTCATGAATGTTTTTTGTGACAAAGAAGTATCTGCTCCAATCACTCTATCAGAGAAAAATCAGAGTTGTAGAAATAACTGGAAACTCAAGAGAGCCCTGACATTATGTTCTTCACAAGTGTATGTAAACTTTTGACCACAACTGTAACATTTTTGCCACACACATAGCCATAACAAAATGTTCCCACAACAAATAGATGCTAGAATGTCAGGGACAATGACAAAGCCATAACCTTGTACGCCCTGAAACTCAGACCACTAATCTTGTGCACGAGAGCTGCTTGACTGGACGCTAAGTTATTGTAAACCCAGATTGTTGATTGTGTTATTGTAAAGTTTGTGGCCATGTGATGTATGTAACTGTACCATGTCTGATTGTGCATCTTTAGGACGGGAAAATGATAAGCTTATGCTTCCTCCCGTCTGCCTTTGTCTTTTTTCTTCGGTTCTTTCTTCCTTCGGGTAAATTATATCACATTTTGTAATTGTCAATGATTGTCAATGATACCGATGATGATGACAATAAATATTTCATTCATTCATTTCACTTGTTGCACTCCACTTTTCTCCTTTTATCTCAATATGTAGCCTTAACCTTTGCCATTTTCAGTGTTTTGTCTAAAAAGTAGTGCTGCAACGATTAATCGATTAACTCGAGTATTCGATTAGAAAAAAAATATTCGAATTAAATTATGTTGCTTCGAGTATTCGTTTAATTAAAGTAGCGTTGTCATGGTTTATTTTGAAAGTGTTTGCATTTTGTTTTATTGATTAGAGTTGATAGTTGATACACGGCCCTCTGGTCTGCCTCATTTCACGTGGCTGGATCCAACTGCTCCCTGTTAAGACCAACATTAGGTAAGTTTTTGTTTGAGCTAATGTTTTTTTTAATGCATTCGTAATTCAGTTTATAGGTGTATTTAGCGGTTTTGTGTGGGAATATGTGTCTGAACCATTTGTTAAGAGCATTGTAAAAAAATGTTAGCATTCTATAGCATTTAAGCTAGCAGACTTTTGCTATGTAAGTTAGCCAATTTGTCTTTTGTTGTACATAGATCCTCATTTATTTATTTATTTGTTATACCGTTTGAGGCTCGGCTCTGGTATTTTAATTTTTCATGTTCCTTATCCGATTACTCGATTATTCGAACTAACTTGTTCATCGATTATTCGACTAAATCCTAAAATAATCGATAGCTGCAGACCTACTAAAAATTAGAGATGTCCGATCACGTCATTTTCAAAGTATTGGAATCGGCAAAAAAATATCGGACATGCCTTTTTTTAATATATATATATATATACATACTTTTTTTTTTGGATTAAATTGTTTTCTAATTGTATTTTACGTTTCAGATGTATGATATGTTACACTCATCCAGAGTCTTTAGTTTTGGCTTAAAGTAGGGTTATCAAATTTATCCTGATAATGGCGGTAATTAATTTTTTAAAAAATGTATCACATTAAAATATTTAACGCAATTAATGCATGCGCTGCATGACCCACTCACGTATAGTCGCGCTCAATCTGTAATGGCGCCGATTTACCTACATAGAGAGCTAAAAGGCAGCGTAAAATGAGTAGAGTGAATTTTGGAAGCCTTTGGAGCCTTTTTTTAATTGGCTAAATCCCTCTCCCTACGATTAGAAATATCATGGGAAGCAATGTGGGGAAGCAACGTAGCATTTGATCTTTTTTTTAACCCTTTATGTTATTTCACAACGCAGAGAACATACATCAATTGGTAGCACTACGCACAGTCATGGTTCCACTTCCCATCATGCAGTTGGGCATGGCTACAGTATCATTTACTGAAAGCTCAACAAATACACTAGATGGTAATATTTAGTCACAATATACAAAGTCACAAGTCTTTCTGTCCGTGGATCCCTCTCACAGAAAGAATGTTAATAATGTAAATGCCATCTTGAGGATTTATTGTCATAATAAACAAATACGGTACTTATGTACTGTATGTTGAATATATATATTCGTTCAAGTTTTATTCATTTTTTTCTTAATGCATTGCCAAAATGTATATGATCGGGAAAAATTATTGGGAATGATTGCAATTGAATCGGGAGCAAAAAAAAAGCAATCGGATCGGGAAATATCGGGATCGGCAGATACTCATACTAAAACGATCGGGAGCAAAAAAACATGATCGGAACAACCCTACTAAAAATTCTTTACTCATTTTATCACAATGCCCCCAAATCATGTCTCTCCTCTCTCTTTTCTTTTCTTAAATGATTTGATTTCTGAACATCGACTCAAACTTCAAAGAATTCCTGGCACTTGCTCTCCTCTCGAAAAAGTTGATCAAAAAATGTGCTATTCCGTCTGCTAGCTACCGGACCTCTCGGGGGGTGTGAAAAGACAGAATTTTGAGTCTACTTTTGGAGTTGGACAAGCACAGCGGTATTCAAAGGCCCGGCGAGGTAAAAGCATGCCAGTCACAGGTTAGCGCCGTGCTAGGCTAAGCAGAAAACAGGATCTGCGGCTCACATTTCAGGCTCTGGAGGCTCACAAAGGCCACCGTGTTCACTTTAGTCAAGCTTCAATTGTTCCGCCGGAGCAGCGAAAATTAAAATAAAACCTTGACTGTCGCGAGGAAGTCCGGGTAGGCACACAGCAAAATCAAATCTAAACCTTTCCAATGAACTTACCGGAGATGTGGATACAAAAAAATCCCAACACAAACATTGTTTTGTAGTTTTTTTAAACACTTTGAAGAGTTTGCAGCATACTGTTTTCACTTCAAAGTAGGGCTGTCAAATGATAAAAAATTTTAATCGAGTTAATTACAGCTTAAAAAGCTTTCGGTTAGCGGTTTAGCAAACGTACCTCCGGTGAACATTTCAAAATAAAAGCATGTTATGTTTGTCATATAAATAACGATTTCTAGAGTTAATCCCACATACTTCAGAATTAATATAATAATTAGGGCTGTCAAACGATTAAAATTTTTAATCGAGTTAATCACAGCTTAAAAATTAATTAATCGTAATTAATCGCAATTCAAACCATCTATAAAATATAACATATTTTTCTGTAAATTATTGTTGGAATGGAAAGGTAAGACACAAGATGGATATATACATTCAACATACGGTACATAAGTTCTGTATTTGTTTATTATAACAATAAATCAACAAGATGGCATTACCATTATTAACATTCTGTTAAAGCGATCCATAGATAGAAAGTTTTGTAGTTCTTAAAAGATAAATGTTAGTACAAGTTATAGAAATGTTATACTAAACCCCCTCTTAATGTTTTCGTTTTAATAAAATTTGTAAAATTTTCAATCAAAAAATAAACTAGTAGCTCGCCATTGTTGATGTCAATAATGACACCATCATTGTGCTCAAACCCATAAAATCAGTTGGACCCAAGCGCCAGCAGAGGGCGCCAAACACCAAAAAACAAGTAACAAGCGGACGCTTTAATCTGTTTGAGCGGGGCATGTGCGTTATTTGTGTCAAATATTTTAACTAGGGGTGTCAAACGATTAAAATTTTTAATCGAGTTAATTACAGCTTAAAAATTAATTAATCGTAATTAATAGCAATTAATCGCAATTCAAACCATCTATAAAATATGCCATATTTTTCTGTAAATTATTGTTGGAATGGAAAGATAAGACACAAGATGGATATATACATTCAACATACGGTACATAAGTACTGTATTTGTTTATTAAAACAATAAATCAACAAGATGGCATTACCATTATTAGCATTCTGTTAAAGTGATCCATGGATAGAAAGACTTGTAGTTCTTAAAAGATCAATGTTAATACAAGTTATAGAAATTTTATATTGAAACCCCTCTTAATTTTTTCGTTTGAATAAGATTTGTAAAATTTTTGTAAAAAAAAAAAAAAAACTAGTAGCCTGCCATTGTTGATGTCAAAAATTACTTATATACAGAATGCTCATGGGTGCTGAGGCCTATAAAATCAGTTGCACCCAAGCGCCAGCAGAGGGCAATAAAACTCCGAAAAACACAACAACTACACATTTCACTTTGCTGTCATTTTAATCTGTTTGAGCGGGGCATTTGTGTGTTGATTGCGTCAAATATTTTAACGTGATTAATTCAAAAAATTAATTACCGCCCGTTAACGCGATAATTTTGACAGCCCTAATTTTAATGTGATTAATTTCAAAAATTAATTACCGCCCGTTAACGCGATCATTTTGACAGCCCTATCCAAAACCTATTTTGCGATATGCCCCCCAAAAATTGCCATATACCAAAAGCCATTTTGCCATATACCCTACAAAAAAGATCCCACAACTGCCAAATACCAAACTCCATTTTGCCATATGCCATACGCAAAAAGCCATTTTGTGTAATATACACACAAAAAAAAACACCTTCCATATACTAAAAGCCATTTTACCATATACCCCCCAAAAACTGCCCTCAACTGCCATATACCAAAACCCATTTTGCGATATGCCCCCATAAAATTGCCATATACCAAAAGCCATTTTGCCATATACCCCCCAAAAAGATCCCACAACTGCCATATACCAAACTCCATTTTGCCATATGCCATACGCAAAAAAACATTTTGTGTAATACATCAAAAAAAAAAACAACAACTGCCATATACTAAAAGCCATTTTGCCATCCGCAAAAAAAAAACCTGCCATATGCCAAAAAATGCCATATGCCAAAAGCCATTTTGCCATCTACCCAAAAAATGGCGTATACCAAAAGCCATTTTGCCATCTGCCAAAAAACTGCCATGTGCCAAAAGCCATTTTGCCATCTACCAAAAAAAAGACATTTACTAAAAGCCATTTTGCCATATACATCCCAAAAAGATCCCACAACTGCCATATACCAAACTCCACTTTGCCATATGCCATACGCAAAAAGCCATTTTGTGTAATAGACCCCCCCCCAAAAACACTGCCTTATACTAAAAGCCATTTTGCCATCCGCAAAAAAAACCCCTGCCATATGCCAAAAAATCCCATATGCTGAAAGCCATTTTGCCATCTACCCAAAAAATGGCATATACCAAAAGCCATTTTGCCATCTGCCAAAAAACTGCCATGTGCCAAAAGCCATTTTGCCATCGACCAAAAAAATGATATTTACCAAAAGACATTTTGCCCTATGCCCCCCAAGTAGTTCAAAATACAAAAGAACCATCCAGTTTCAATCTGAGTGGGCTAAAAATCTGATTTTGGCTGCTAGGTCATTATGTCTCTTTAGGCAAGTAAAAAATGTCAACATTTGACTGCAAATGAATAAATGGAAGCCATTTGTAGGCAAAGAATACATACAATTAAAGTGAGAACAACATCGAAATATAAAAGCTTAATTCATTAACTGTTGATCGCGGTTCAATTTCCAGCACGCTAATTTAATCAAAGACGGGCCCTGATTGGCTGGCGGGAGAAGAGTGAAAAAGACCCTCCGGGCTGCCTCAAAACAAAAAGGCAAGAAAAATGAGAAAATGAGGCCGGGTGGCGCGACCTTCCTCCTCGGAGGTGATCAGCTGCTGGCGGCCCTTAATGTTTTCGTTTTAATAAAATTTGTCAAATTTTCAATCGAAAAAATAAACTAGTAGCCCGCCATTGTTGATGTCAATAATTACATCAATTAATTAACAATAAATCAGTCGCAGCCAAGCGCCAGCAGAGGGCGACAAAACTCCAAAAACCACAAGTAACAAGTTGGCATTGCACTGTGCTGTCATTTTAATCTGTTTGAGCGGGGCATGTGCGTTAATTGCGTCAAATATTTTAACGTGATTAATTTAAAAAATTAATTACCGCCCGTTAACGCGATAATTTTGACAGCCCTACTTCAAAGCATATTTTTTGTAATATAACATACCAAAGGGTGTAAAATCGATTAGCAATATCATTCCAAACATGCTTACCTTGCTGTCCACAACCAGATTTCGTATACACCCCGTGAAGTGTTTATGTTGAAGCTGTGGGTACATGTACGGGATGTCCTCGTTGACTCCGCCCAGCTGCAGCACTTGACTCGTGTTCAAATATCTAAAAACATCGGGAATAAAAAGCTAAGTGTTAAGACGATATAACAAAACTGTAATAATAAAACGCAGGCCTAGCCTACCGGTCCGTGTTGGGCGTGGTGGCGGTGACTTCGCAGGACGAGTGGTCCTCTGTGGTCAGCCAGCTTCCCAGACCCTCCATCTCCATAACCGCCGCCCCCGAGCAGCGATCTAAGGTGAAGCGCACCTCCTGAGGGCAAAAGACAACGACGGTACTGCAGAAATCTAAAAGAAAGTTAAGCTGCGTTCAGACTGCAGGCGTATCCGATCCCAATTGGATTTCTCCCGAAATCTGTTTTTCAGTACTGACTGTTCACACTATTGTTAGCAAGTGTCTGAATCGGATCTGAGTCTGTTCAGACTGGCCACATTATTGACACACCTGACAGGTCTTAATTGGGTGCCAGTTGAATGCGCTGTAATGGTAAGCGAATGGTCAAAAATCACAAGCACACGTTTTTCCGCCATTGAAAACGAAGGGGAAATTTGGACGTACATGGCCGTCAATGGCATGGATGTGCACGATATGCAAAAAAACAATAAATTGCTGTATACCCAAAGGAATAATGCCATATGACAAACCCCCCCCCCCCCCCAAAAAAAAACCAAAAACACTGCCATATCTCAAAATAAATTACATATTAAAAAGCTATTTTGTCATACAAAAAAACTGCCATATACCAAAATACATTTTGCCATTTGCCAAAAAACTATTATATGGCCCCAAAAAAGCCTTATGCCAAAAAAATGCCATGTGCCAAAAGCCTTTTACCACATGCAAAAATTTGCCATATGCCAAAAGCCACATACAAAAAACATTGCCATATACCAAAAGTCATTTTGCCTTACGCTTAAAAAAAACCTGCCATATGCCAAAAGCCATTTTGCCATATACCCACATACTGCCATATACCGAAAGCCATTTTGCCATATACAAAAAAAACTGCCATATGCCAAAAGCCATTTTGCCAAACACCCTCAAAAGTAGTAGTAGTAGTTGTCTCTGACTATTTCATTTACCGAAATCCATTATGCCATATACCCAAAAAATTCCATATACCAAAAGCCATTTTGCCACATACCCCCCCCCAAAAAACTGCACACACCTGCCATATACCAAAATCAGTTTCACCATAAGCCATCAAATGCCATATGCAAAAATGGATTTTGCAAAACACCCCCCCCCAAAAAAAGCCGTACACTAAAAGCCATTTTGCCATTTACAAAAAAAGCTGCCATATGCCAAAAGCCATTTTGCCATATACGCCCCAAAAACCTCCCACAACTGCCATATACCAAAATCCATTTTGTCATATGCCATAAAATGCCGTATGCCAAAAGCCACATACAAAAAAACACTGCCATATACCAAAAGTTATTTTGCCATATGCCCCTCAAAAGACTTGCCATATGCCAAAAGCCATTTTGCCATATACCCCCCAAAAACTGTCCTCAACTGCCATATACCAAAACCCATTTTGCGATATGCCCCAGAAAATTGCCATAAACCAAACTCCATTTTGCCATATGCCATACGCAAAAATCCATTTTGGGTCATACCAAAAAAAAAACAAAAAACTGCCATATACTAAAAGCCATTTTGCCATATGCAATAAAAACCCCTGCCATATGCCAAAAGCCACATACAAAAAACACTGCCATATACCAAAAGTAATTTTGCCATATGCCCCCCAAAATACTTGTCACATGCCAAAAGCCATTTTGCCATATACCCCCCCAAAACTGCCCACAACTGCCATATACCAAAACCCATTTTGCGATATGCCCCCCCAAAATTGCCATAAACCAAACTCCATTTTGCCATATGCCATATGCAAAAAGTCATTTTGTGTTATATATATTTAAAAAAAAAAAAAAAAAAAAAAGCCATAAACTAAAAGCCATTTTGCCATATGCAAAAAAAAAAAAAAAACCTGCAACATGCCAAAAAATGCCATGTGCCAAAAGCCATTTTGCCATCTACCCAAAAAATGGCATATACCAAAAGCCATTTTGCCATATGCCAAAAAACTGCCATGTGCCAAAAGCCATTTTGCCATCAACCAAAAAAATGACATTTACCAAAAGACATTTTGCCCTATGCACCCCAAGTAGTTCAAAATACAAAAGAACCATCCAGTTTCAATCTGAATGGGCTAAAAATCTGATTTTGGCTGCTATGTCATTATGTCTCATCGGGTAAGTAAAAAATGTCAACATTTGACTGCAAATGACTAAATGGAAGCCATTTGTAGGCAAACAATACATACAATTAAAGTGAGAACAACATCGAAATATAAAAGCTTAATTCATTAACTGTTGCTCGCGGTTCAATTTCCAGCACGCTAATTTAATCAAAGCCGGGCCCTGATTGGCTGGCGGGATAAGAGTGAAAAAGACCCTCCGGGCTGCCTCAAAACTTCAAAGGCAAAAAAAATGAGAAAATGAGGCCGGGTGGCGCGACGTTCGTCCTCGGAGGTGAACAGCTGCTGGCGGCCCGCCCGTCACGTGACTCGATTGGACGATAATTGAATTCTTCTTGGCCGCGAATGTGACGAGGAGTTGCTTTCGGCCGATCAAAGACGGCTTTGAAGGGACCAAATGGTGGCAGAGGGCATTTTTCTTCGTGCTTATTTTCAAGTAAGTCATTTGAGCCCTTGGGTTGGCGGTGGATGATTAGATATCGGCGCCGTTGACAGTGATAGACGTCTGATTCATTTGAAGTGGAAAAATATATCGATGCTGAAATTATTACAATTTCCTTCTGACATTTTATGCCATTGGCAGGCAATGACTTCATTAAGAGTCACTTCCTTGTACATTTTAGGGTACTTTGGGTCACGTTCTGTTGATTTTTGGTCACTTTCCGTTTAATTTATGGCATGCCCAAGCACTTCCTGTACATTTTGGATCATTTCCTGTTGATTTTAGGGCAGTTACAGGTCACTTCCTGTTCACTGATCACTCCTTGTTAATTTTGGAGCATTTCCAGGTCGCTTTCTATGGATTTTTGGTCACTTTCTGATGATTTTGTGGTACACCCAAGCCACTCCTAGACCATTTTGGATAATTTCCTGTTGATTTTAGGGCAGTCAAAGGCCAATTCCTGTTCATGGGTCACTTCTAGAAGATTTGGGGCCTTCTCGGGTCACTTTCTGTGGATTTTAGGTCACTTTCTGATGATTTTTTTGTGTACCCGAGTCACTTCCTTAGACAATTTTGGATCATTTCCTGTTGATTTTTAGGGCATTTACAGGTCACTTCTTGCTCATTGGTCACTCTTTGTAGATTTTGGGGCATTTCCATGTCGCTTTCTGTGGATTTTTTTGTCACTTTCTGTTGATTTTAGGTCATTTTGTGGTATACCCAAGTCACTTCCTGAACATTTTGGATAATTTCCTGTTGATTTCAGGGCATTTACGGGTCACTTTCTGTTCATTGGTCACTCTTTGTTAATTTTGGAGCATTTCTAGGTCACTTTCTTTGGATTTTTGGTCACTTTCTGATGATTTTGTGGAATACCCAAGCCACTTCTAGACCATTTTGAATGATTTCCTGTAAATTTTAGGGCGTTCAAGGGCCAATTCCTGTTCATGGGTCACTTCTAGATGATTTGGGGCCTCCTCGGGTCACTTTCTGTGGATTTTAGATCACTTTCTGATGATTTTTTTGTGTACCCGAGTCACTTCCTTAGACAATTTTGGATAATTTCCTGTTGATTTTAGGGCATTTACGGGTCACTTCCTGCTCATTGGTCACTCTTTGTAGATTTTGGGGCATTTCCACGTCACTTTCTGTGGATTTTTTGTCACTTTCTTTTATATACCCATGTCACTTCATCAGACAATTTTGGATAATTTTCTGTTGATTTTAGGGCATTTACGGGTCACTACCTGCTCATTGTTCACTCTTTGTAGATTTTGGGGCATTTCCAGGTCTCTTTCTATGGATTTTTGATCACTTGCTGATGATTTTGTTGTATACCCCAGTCACTGCCTAAACATTTTGGATCACTTCCTGTTAATTTGGGGGCATTTACAGGTCACCTTCTGCTCATTGGTCACTTCTTGTAGTTTTTAGGGCATTTCCAGGCCTCTTTCTATGGATTTTGTTTGGTTGCTTTCTGTTGATTTGAGGTTATTTTGTGGTATACCCAAGTCCCTTCCTTAACATTTTGGATAATTTTCTGTTGATTTCAGGGCATTTACGGGTCACCTTCTGTTCATTGGTCACTCCTTGTAGATTTTGGGGCATTTTCAGGTTGCGTTCTATGCATTTTTGGTCACTTTATGTTGATTTTAGGTTACTTTCAGATGATTTTGTGGTATACCCAAGTCACTTCCTGAACATTTTGGATCATTTCCTGTTGATTTTAGGGCATTTATGGGTCACTTCCTGTTCATGGGTCAGTTCTTTGGAATTTGGGCATTCTCAGGTCACTTTCTGATGATTTTTTGGTATACCCAAGTCACTTCATTTTCATAATTTTAGGGCATTTACGGGTTACTCCCTGTTCATTGGTCACTCATTTTTGATTTTGGGGAATTTCCAGGTCATTTTCTGTGGATTTTTGGTCACTTTCAGTTGATTTTTTTTTGTATACCCAAGTCACTTCTGAACATTTTGGATAATTTCCTGTTGATTTCAGAGTATTTACGGGTCACGTCCATTTCATTGGTCACTCCTTGTTGATTTTGGGGCATATACAGGTCACTTTCTGTGGATTTTTGGTCACTTTATGTTGATTTTGTGGTATACCCCGGTCACTTCCTGAACATTTTGGATAATTTCCTGTTGATTTCAGGGCATTTATGGGTCACTTCCTGTTCATTTGTCAACCCTTGTGGATTTTGGGCCTTTTCGGGTCACTTTCTGTGTATTTTTGGTCAGTTTCTGTTGATTTTGTTGTATACCCCAGTCACTTCCTAAACATTTTGGATCATTTATTATTGATTTTAAGGCATATACTGTTCGCTTCCTGTTCATTGGTCACTCCTTGTTGATTTTGGGCCTTTTCGGTTCACTTCCTGCTCATTGGTCACGCCTTGTAGATCTTGGGGCATTTCCAGGTCGCTTTCTATGGAATTTTGGTCACTTTCTGTTGATTTTGTGGTATACCCAGGTCACATCTTGAACATTTTGGATCATTTCCTGCCCGTACATTCTGGGCCCATTCCACCTCACTTTCTGTGGATTTCTGGTTACTTTCTGATGATTTTTTGGGGGGGGATTTCCTATTGATTTTAGAGCATTTACGGGTCACTTCCTGTTCATTGATCACTGCCTGTTGATTTTGTGTCTTTTTGGTTCACTTCTAATCATTTGGAGCCTTCTCGGGTCACTTTCTGTGGATTTTAGGTCACTTTCTGATTATTTTTTCAGTGTACCCAAGTCACTTCCTCAGACAATTTTGGATCGTTTCCGGATGATTTTATTTTGATTTTGCATTTACAGGTCACTTCCTGTTCATTGGTCTTTCCTTGTTGATTTTGGGGCATTTCCAGGTCGCTTTCTGTCAATTTTGTACACTTTTTGATGATTTTGTGTTATGCCCAAGTCACTTCCTCAACATTTTGGATCGTTTCGTGTTGATTTTAGGGCATTTACAAGTCAATTCCTGTTCCTTGTTGATTTTGGGCCATTTCCAGGTCGCTTTCTATGGAATTTTGGTCGCTTTCCGTTGATTTTAGGTCACTTTGTAATGATTTTGTGGCATACCCAAGTCACTTCTTGTACATTTAGGACCGTTTTCTGTTGATTTTAGAGCATTTACAGGTCACGTCCTCTTCATTGGTTACTCTTTGTTGATTTTGGGGCCTTTCCAAGTACCATCTTGTTGGTTTCAGGTTACATTGTGATGATTTTGTGGCATACCCAAGTCACTTCCTGTACATTTAGAATCATTTCCTGTTTATTTTAAGGAATCTATGGGTCACTTGTTGTTCATTGGTTACTTATTGTTGATTTGGAGCCTCACCATGTCAATCTTTGTGTTTTCTGGTCACTTTCTGTTGATTTAATGTTACTCTCTGATGACTTTGTGGCATACCCAAGTCGCTTCCTGTACATTTTGGATCATTTGCTGTTTATTATAGAGCATTTATGGGTCACTTCCTCTTCATTGGTCACTTATTGTTTATTTTGGGGTATTTTCAGCTCACTTTTTTGTGGATATTTGGTCATCTTGTTAATTTTAGGTCAGAATCTGATGATTTTGTGGCATACCCAAGTCACTTCTTGTACATTTAGGACCGTTTTCTGTTGATTTTAGAGCATTTACAGGTCACGTCCTCTTCATTGGTTACTCTTTGTTGATTTTGGGGCCTTTCCAAGTACCATCTTGTTGGTTTCAGGTTACATTGTGATGATTTTGTGGCATACCCAAGTCACTTCCTGTACATTTAGAATCATTCCCTGTTTATTTTAGGGAATCTATGGGTCACTTGTTGTTCATTGGTTACTTATTGTTGATTTGGAGCCTTACCATGTCAATCTTTGTGTTTTCTGGTCACTTTCTGTTGATTTAATGTTAGTCTCGGATGATTTTGTGGCATACCCAAGTCACTTCCTGTACATTTTGTATCATTTCTTGTTTTTTATTGAGCATTTATGGGTCACTTCCTCTTCATTGGTCACTTATTGTTTATTTTGGGGTCTTTCAAGGTCACATCATGTTAATTTTAGGTCAGATTCTGATGATTTTGTGGCATACCCAAGCCACTTCATGTACATTTTGGACCATTTCCTGTTGGTTTAACGGCAATTACGGGTCACTTCCTGTTCATTGGTCACTACTTGTTGATTTTGCGGTATTTTCAGCTCACTTTTTGTGGATATTTGGTCACTTTTTGTTAAATTTAGGTCACTTTCTGATGATTTTATGGCATACCCAAATTTCTGCTTGTAATTTTTTGGGGCAATTTGAGGAAATAATTTATTTGTCATATGAGTACCATATATGTTTGTTTGAATTTAACTGTAGTCATGTGGCTCCTGGTTGGGAATGTGACAAGAGGTCGCTTTCACGCTGAGGCTGAGGTGATTAAAAAAGCTTCTGGAGAGGCAAATACCTGGAATGAAATGATTTCGAAGTCATTATTCCTCGCAAATGGATTCCAGCCAATATGAGAGCGTGGGTTGCCGTAGAAAAATGGACGACGAGTAAAGATTGTAGCTTGAATTTGAGCCCCCAAGTTCACTTCCGCGACTATTATTACTGTCATGTTTGAAGCACTCTCGGGGATTTTGGACGTAATTACGTGGAGGAGTGAGGAAGAAGCCCCCGAGGCTGAAGTTGTGCTTCACTTCTATTTCAGGTCTGGCCCAGCCCGACCCGTGACAGAATTAAGCACGGATCAAGGCAATTCCACATTTCAATCTTCAAATAATGAAATGCCCTAATAATTATAACCGCTGCGCTTTAACAATATTTTTCGGTAATTGCAATTCTAACTCATTTCGAATGAATCTTTTAATGAAAGATGTTTGTTGTTCATTAAAATTTCATTTATTTAATAGAGCTGTGTTTGTTTTCAATTATTGATTAATATGTTTTTTTTAATTGATTATTTTGTGATAGCTCATCACATTTAATTATTTAGGATCTGTATTGACATAATTTTTATTGATTGAATATTTATATATGTTTTAATATACATAAAGAACTGTGGCCAAATATCAACCTTATGTTTTTCTGCTATTCAAAATGAGTGAATATTCATACTATTCAAAAAATGCAATTGGCCCAAAAAAAACAACAACTGCCATATAGCAAAATCCATTTTGCCAAATGCCTAAAAAACTACCACATTCCCCAAAAAAATGCCGTATGCCAAAAGCGATTTTGCCATGACAAAACAAAACAAAAAAAAACGTCCATACGTTTAAAAGCCATTTTGCCATATGCTAAAAAAACTGCCACACACCAAATGCCATTTTGCCATGTACCAAAAAACTGCCATATACCAAAAGACATATGTCAAAAAACCTGCCATATGCCAAAGCCATTTTGGCATATACCAAAAAAATACCATACGCCAAAGCCATTTTGCCATATACCAAAAAACTGCCACATACATAGAGCCATTTTGTGAAATGCCCAAAAAACTGCCATGTGTCAAAAAACGTATACTAAAAGCCATTTTGCCATATGACACAAAACTGCCATATGCAAAAAAGCATTTTTGCCATATGCTAAAGAAACTACCACATGCCAGAAAACTGCCATATGCCAAAAGCAATTTTGCGATAAACAAAAAAGCTTCCATATACTAAAAGCCATTTTGCCATTTGCTAAAAAAAAACAAAAACTGCCATATCCCAAAAGACATTTTCCATATGTCAAAAAACCTGCCATAGGCCAAAGCCATTTTGCCATATACCAAAAAAAACTGCCATATGCAAAGCCATTTTGCCATATACCAAAAAAGCCATTTTGTGAAATGCCCAAAAAACTGCCATGTGACAAAAAAGTTGTATGTCGAAAGCCATTTTGACATTTACCAAGAAAAAAAAAAACTTCTGCCATGTGTCAAAAAATGTTGTATGTCAAAAGCCATTTTGCCATACCCTAAAAAAACTGCCATATGCCAAAAGACATTTTGCCATATACCAAAAGAACTGCCACACACCCAATTCTATTTTGCCATATTCCAAAAACTACCATATACCGAAGCCATTTTGCCATCTACCAAAAAACTGCCTTATTCCAAAGCCATTTTGCCATAGACCAAAAAACTGCCATATACCAAAAAGCCATTTTGTGAAATGCCCCCCTAAAAACTGCCATGTGTCAAAAAATGCTGTATGCCAAAAGCCATTTTTCCATATACCAAAAAAACTGCCATATGCAAATAGCCATTTTGCCATATGTCAAAAAACTGCCATCTATCAAACGTCATTTTGTCAAATGCAAAAAAAACCCTGCCATACATAAAAAAATCCCCAGCCAAAAGCCATTTTTCCATATACCGAAAAACTGCCATGTACAAAAAGCCATTTTGCCATATGCCAAAGAACTGCTCTATACCAAGCGTCATTTTGCCAAATACAAAAAAAACTGCCATATGTCAGAAAATGTCATATACCAAAAGCCAGTTTTCCGTATACCAAAAATAAATAAATAAATAAATAAAAAAAAAGGCATATACCAAAGCCATTTAGTCATATTCCAAAAAAGCTGCCACATGCCAAAGCCATTTTGCCCTATACCAAATACCACTTTATGTTCTTGGCTTTGCAGTAAACATGCATAATTAAGTTTTGTTGAATATTTTTCGACACAAAAAAAAACTACATAAGTGAGTGAGGAAGTCATGATTTTAATCGATAAAAAGTACAAGTACAAATGAATTATCATTTTAGAAGTAGTTAAAAATAATGACAGTTTAATACATCAAGATGCCATAAAAATATAAAGATTGAGGATCAAAAAGTATGCATAATATATACGTATATATTTTTTGAATGCCGTCTTCTACCTTTAACTTTTTCCCAACAAACCTTTTGTTCCTTAACAACTGCCAATCTTTGTTATTCACGTAAATGTATTTCATCAGCATAGTCAACCTTTGACATGAGATAATCTGCATTTTTTTCCTCCACTTTTCTTTGAAAAACAGCCGCACAGAAGACACAATGTTGGAATTCAACTCGTTAACTAAGATTTGACGCAACCCAACGGGACAAAGTAAATAAAACTCAACTTTCTCAAATGTTTCCTTCAGTCGTGTTCTTGTCGTGTCTACCGCAAAGTCTTTAGTATTGTGGCAAATTCAATCGACTGTTTTGAAAGCCAGCCGGCAGAAAAGAATCATGTCTCAAATAAGGACTCTTCAATACGTTCAACTTTGACATCGAAATAAAACGAATGTTTGCCGTGAATATATTTTCCCTTTTGCGTGTTTAGTTCATGGCAATTTATACAGGATCGAGTTCAACATCCTTGATCTTCTTAGAATTTTTAAAGAAAATAAAAACCAAACACACAAATATAACACCTGTCTCAGTCAGCGTCTTGTGGCCAATGAACACAGTGGCAGCATGGCCGAGAAGTGGTATTTGCCATGTGGCAAAATGGATTTTGCCATGTGGCAATTTTTGCCATATGGCATTCTTTTTGCCATGTGGCAAAATGGATATATGGCATTCTTTTTGCCATGTGGCAAAATGGATTTTGCCATGTGGCATTTTTTTGCCGTGGAAAAATGGATTTTGCCATGTAGCATTTTATTGCCATGTGGGAAAATGGATTTTGTCTTGTGGCATTTTTTTTGCAATGTGGCATTTTTTTTGCCATGTGGCAAAATTGATTTTTCCATGTGGCATTTTTTTGCCAGGTAGCATTCTTTTTGCCATGCGGCAAAATTGAATTGACCATATGGCATTTTTTCTACCGTGTGGCATTTTTTTTATGCCATGTGGCAAAATGAATTTTTCCATGTAGCATTTTTTTGCCATGTGCAAATGGCCTTTTTTCGGCAGAAAAGAATCCGTCTCAAATAAGGACGCTTCAATACGTTCAACTTTGACACTGAAATAAAATGAATGTTTGCCGTGAATATATTTTCCCTTTTGCGTGTTTAGTTCATGGCAATTTATACAGGATCGAGTTCAACATCCTTGATCTTCTTTTTTAGGAAAAGGAAAAACAAACACGCAAATATAACACCTGTCTCAGTCAGGATCTTGTGTCAAATGAACGCAGTACTTCTTTTTATGACGGACTCGACAAAAGCATGACGTTATTTTCAAATACTTAAAGTAGTGCTATCAAATTTATCGCGTTAATGGGCGGTAATTAATTTTTTTAAGTTAATCACATTAAAATATTTGGCGCAATTAACGCACATGCCCCGCTCAAACAGGTTAAAATGACAGTACAATGTAATGTCTGCTTGTTACTTGTTTTTTGGTGTTTGGCGCCCTTTGCTGGCTAACTGATTTTATGGGTCAGTACCATGAGTGAGAATGGTGTAATTACTGACATCAACAATGGCGAGCTACTAGTTTATTTTTTGATTGAAAATTTTACAAATTTTAATAAAAAGAAAACATTAAGAGGGGGTTTTAATATAAAAATGTATATAACTTGTACTAACATTTATCTTTTAAGAACTACAAGTCTTTCTATCCATTGATCGCTTTAAGAGAATGTTAATAATGTTCATGCTATCTTGTTGATTTATTGTTATAATAAAACAAATACAGTACTTATGTACCGTATGTTGAATGTATATATCCGTCTTGTGTTTTATCTTTCCATTCCAACAATAATTTACAGAAAAATTTGGCATATTTTATACATGATTTGAATTGCGATTAATTACCATCAATTAATTTTTAAGCTGTAATTAACTTGATTAAAATTTTTAATCGTTTGACAGTCCTACACTGTATACCATTTGCAGCCACCACTGACAGTCATGCTTGCCCAATTTCCCATCATGCCTTGGGGCGGAACAGTTAAGTCGCTACAGTATCATTTAGTGAAAGCACAACAAAAATAATATTCCTATCTCTCACAGAAGACGATGTTTTTCTTAACATGCTTAACTTAGCATAACACAGAACATACTCTATACCATTTGCAGCAACCACTGACAGTCATGCTTGCCCATCATGCATTTGGGCGGAACAGTTAAGTCGCTACAGTATCATTTAGTGAAAGCAATTGCGATTAATTACAATTAATTAATTTTTAAGCTGTGATTAACTCGATTAAAAATTGTAATCGTTTGACAGCCCTAAATTAAAGCCAGCAAGATGTCATGACGAGATGTAAACAAGTGGCAGTTTAAAGGGATGCTCGTCATGCTAAAGCAAATGCTAACGCGAATGCTACGCAAATGCTGCTGAAGGAGATGTACCTTTTCTCGTAGGTACCGTCTAACTGTTTGCATTATTCTGACGCACTTGATATAATCGATCAGGGAATAATATCTTTTCTCGAATTTACCGATCGACTGTTTTTATAACTCTAACACACCCAATATAAAATAAACAGCAGTTATCCCACGACTTCTTATCACGGAAGCCCAACGTCTGCATTATGCAACTGACTCGCAATCAGTTCACCCGGACAGTCCAGAACAAATGGCGGGACGCTCTGTAACCACAACAAGGAACACCAGAGAACGCCCGATATCCAACTGATAACACGACTGACAAGACTCTATATATAATATAATATATAATATAATAATTATATAATGTTATTATTATGATACTGACACATTTTAATTGTCATAATATACAAAAATATAAAAAATATATGAATTTATATTATTATATACTATTAATGAATTATTATTAAACATATTATTATTATTATTACCTACATAGAAAAAGTATTTAAAAAAGTACAAAATTACATTATTATTTATGATTAACAATTAGAAATTGTTATAATACATACATAGAGCATAAGATAACAACTGTACAATTTAATAACTCATTATTAATATATTATTATTAAATATTGTTTTATTACTCATATAGAAAATACAAAAAAATATAGATTATTATATTATTATTCAGTATTTATATATTATTTAAATATTAACACTTATAATATAAATATCTAATGTATAATGTTATCATGATTCTAAGATATTATGATTATTATAACATAAAAAAATATACAAAATTACATTATGTATGATCAACAAATTATTGTTATATTACAAAAATAGAAAAAAAATTACATATACATTATTTTATTATTATTATTTTATATTTTTATTACACAGAAAATATATGAAAATATACATTTTTATATCATTTTACTATTAATTTATCATTTAGATATTATAATGATTATAATATATATATTATTGTATAATATAGAATGTTATTATAATGATACTAAGATATTTTAATATTTATAATATAAAAAATGTAAAAACATTCAAAATTCTATTGATATATACTATAAATATGTTATTATTAAGTATTATTATCACATACACAGAAAAATTACAAAAATATACAAAATTTCATTATTTATGATTAACAAATTATTAATTGTTTTATTATATCCATAGAAATAGGATAAAAAAATACAAATTATTCTTTTTTAAATTAATATATTATTTAAATTATTAAATTAATTAGAAATTAAATTATTAATATTATTGCAAGAATAGAAAAAATATTTTAAAAATATAGAAAAATAATAATTATATTATTATTATTATTTAATATACGAAACTGAATAAATGACAATATTTATTATGAAAACCATTGGCTTCCATGGACGTTAACATTCGCTGCCAGCCTCCCACTTCAAATGGATTGGACGTCTACTACTTCACTTCAAAGCAGGCGGCCGAAAAAGTCACACGGACATCTTTATCCCGTTTTAGGCAGTGTTCAGGGAGCGACTAACCTCGCCGTTGCTGCGGACGTCCAGCCGATGCCAGCGCCTGTCTGCCACGTTGACGTTGCCTGGCAACTGTAGCACCGCCGTGTCGGAACCGTGGTTGATTTTCAGCGTGGGGGTCCCGTCTATTAGCTCTGAGTGGAGAAGAAAGAGGGGAAAAAGGTGGTGGGCTTCTTTTAAATGAACACATTTGCAAAAACCTGATTACTTTGTGCGGACGGCCAACCCTGTTTATCACGTTTGCAGACTCGGCCGTTGAAAATCTGCGAGCGGGGGGAGTGTTTCAAAACATTTTGGGGAAATACTTTTACTCCTCCCACACGCTTTAAACATATTCAACACATCAGCTGCCATTGACGGGGGTAGATGAACTAGTTCAACTGCTTTTTACATTGAAACTTTACATGTAAGGCAAAAGCTGCCATCCAGATTCTGTTGTTTTTCTTTCTTCAAAAGCATTTTGTTCCAAACCAAAACCGCTTGACCGACAACGTTCTGTCAGGCCTTGAGTTGAGTTTTGCCCGTGTGTTTCTTCTCCATGTGATTACCCATTGATTTCACCTGTCGTGGCCTGCTCCTTGTGTCTGGACCAATCCGCTGCCTCTTGTATCAACCACCTGTGTCTCATTGTCTCTTTACCCCATGTCTGTATTTAAGCTCCCCATGTGCCGTCTGTCCTCTACTCAATGTCGATATCCTGTCCAAGCCCTCTGTTTTGATGAAGTAAGTTTTGATCCACAGTTTTCGGTACAACTCCGGATTTCTGTTTGAACCTTGTCTTTTTGTTTGTACTCGGTGTTTTAGTTTGTTACGATGATTAAAACATTTTTTTGAGTTAAACACCACCTTGCCTCGTCTTCCCGTTTCCCCTGCATTTGGGTCCTCCATGCCCCAGTTTTTTTTTGCCAAAAACATACCCATTCATTTTGAGTGGCCATTTATGCCAATTGTTTCAATAGCACAAAAACATCTATTCACTCCTATTGATTTCCAAGTGACCCAAAATCAAGGGACCCGATGGCAGCAGGGCTGAGAACCAAAAGTGGTATTTGCCATGTGGCAAAATGGATTTTGCCATGTGGCATTTTTTTGCCATGTAGCATCTTTTTGCCATGTGGCAAAATGGATTTTGACATGTGGCATTCTTTTTGCCACGCGGCAAAATCGAATTGGCCATGTGGCATTTTTTTTTACCATTTGGCATTTTTTTTGCCATGAGGCAAAATGGATTTTGCCATGTGGCATTTTTTGACATGTGGCATTTGTTTTTTTGCAATGTAGCATTTTTTTGTCATGTGGCAAAATGAATTTTGTCATGTGGCATTTTTTTGGTAGGTGGCAAAATAGATTTCGGTTCGTCACATTTTGGGGGGGGTGGCATTTTTTGCCATATGGCATTCTTTTTGCCATAAGGCATTCTTTTTGCCATGTGGCAAAATTGATTTTGCTATGTAGCATCTTTTTGCCATGTGGTAAAATGGATTTTGCCATGTGGCATTTTTTTGCCATATAGCATTCTTTTTGCCATGTGGCAAAATGGATCTTGCTATGTAGCATTTTTTTGCCATGTGGCAAAATGGATTTTGCTGTGTGGCATTTTATTGCCTTGTGGCATTTTTTTGACATGTGGCAAAATGGATTCTGCCATGTGGCATTTTTTTGTCATGTGGCAAAATGGATTTTGAAATGTGGCTTTTATTTTGGTAGGTGGTAAAATAGATTTTGGTTTGTCGCATTTTTTGGGGAGGAGGTAGCATTTTTTTGCCATATGGCATTCTTTTTTCCATGTGGCAAAATGGATTTTTCCATGTGGCATTTTTTGCCATCAGGCATTTTTTTGCAATGTGGCAAAATGGATTTTGCCATGTGGCATTTTTTGACATGTGGCATTTGTTTTTTTGCAATGTAGCATTTTTTTGTCATGTGGCAAAATGAATTTTGTCATGTGGCATTTTTTTGGTAGGTGGCAAAATAGATTTCGGTTCGTAGCATTTTGGGGGGGTGGCATTTTTTGCCATATGGCATTCTTTTTGCCATAAGGCATTCTTTTTGCCATGTGGCAAAATTGATTTTGCTATGTAGCATCTTTTTGCTATGTGGCAAAATGGATTTTGCCATGTGGCATTTTTTTTTGCCATATTGCATTCTTTTTGCCATGTGGCAAAATTGATTTTGCTATGTAGCATTTTTTTGCCGTGTGGCAAAATGGATTTTGCCACATGGCATTTTATTGCCTTGTGGCATTTTTTTGACGTGTGGCAAAATGGATTTTGCCATGTGGCATTCTTTTTGCCACGCGGCAAAATCGAATTGGCCATGTGGCATTTTTTTTTTTTACCATTTGGCATTTTTTTTGCCATGAGGCAAAATGGATTTTGCCATGTGGCATTTTTTGACATGTGGCATTTGTTTTTTTGCAATGTAGCATTTTTTTATCATGTGGCAAAATGAATTTTGTCATGTGGCATTTTTTTGGTAGGTGGCAAAATAGATTTCGGTTCGTCACATTTTGGGGGGGTGGCATTTTTTTTGCCATATGGCATTCTTTTTGCCATAAGGCATTCTTTTTGCCATGTGGCAAAATTGATTTTGCTATGTAGCATTTTTTTGCCGTGTGGCAAAATGGATTTTGCCACATGGCATTTTATTGCCTTGTGGCATTTTTTTGACGTGTGGCAAAATGGATTTTGCCATGTGGCATTCTTTTTGCCACGCGGCAAAATCGAATTGGCCATGTGGCATTTTTTTTTTTTTACCATTTGGCATTTTTTTTGCCATGAGGCAAAATGGATTTTGCCATGTGGCATTTTTTGACATGTGGCATTTGTTTTTTTGCAATGTAGCATTTTTTTATCATGTGGCAAAATGAATTTTGTCATGTGGCATTTTTTTGGTAGGTGGCAAAATAGATTTCGGTTCGTCACATTTTGGGGGGGTGGCATTTTTTTGCCATATGGCATTCTTTTTGCCATAAGGCATTCTTTTTGCCATGTGGCAAAATTGATTTTGCTATGTAGCATCTTTTTGCCATGTGGCATTTTTTTGCCATATAGCATTCTTTTTGCCATGTGGCAAAATGGATCTTGCTATGTAGCATTTTTTTGCCATGTGGCAAAATGGATTCTGCCATGTGGCATTTTTTTGTCATGTGGCAAAATGGATTTTGAAATGTGGCTTTTATTTTGGTCGGTGGTAAAATAGATTTTGGTTTGTCGCATTTTTTGGGGAGGAGGTAGCATTTTTTTGCCATATGGCATTCTTTTTCCCATGTGGCAAAATGGATTTTTCCATGTGGCATTTTTTGCCATCAGGCATTTTTTTGAAATGTGGCAAAATGGATTTTGCCAAGAGGCTTTTTTTTTTTTAATAGTTGGCAAACTGGATTTTGGTTTGTCGCAGATTGGGAGGGGTATATGGCAGTTTTAAAAGCCATGCACGTCCATGCTATTGACAGCTATGCACGTCCAAATTTTCCATTCATTTTAAATGGCAGAAAATATGTCTGGCTGTGATTTTTGACCATACACTTAGCATTACAGTGCACTGACATTCATCTAGCAACAATGTCAGGCTATATCATTGACGGCTATGCACGTCCAAATTTTCCAAATTCCAAAACCATTTTTCCACATGGCAAATACCACTTTTGGTTCTTGCTGTCTCTCCAATATGAAGAGAAGGTTATTGATTGGCTAACATAAGGCAAGATGTCAGGGTAAGCCAATCAGAGATAGTCTGACAGAGTAGGGTGGGTCTTACAAGTATTCCTTTGCTAAACACGAATGTTGCACCGATACCGATATCAGTATCGGCGGGGCAGGGGGGTATGGCACATAAACGGTGGTATCGGTATCGGTGAGTACCAACAAATCACTTGAACGCAGGCCAATAGCCGCTCTTAACCAATGCCGGGGCAGCTTTTTTTTAAGGAGGAAAAACAAACCAGGAGAAGAAATGTCTGTTGTCTGGGAATATTTCAGCATAGAAAATCCGTGGAGTGTAATAACTGCATGCAAAATTTGCGGCCTGAAAGTTAAATCGCCCAGTTTCAATAGCTCGAACCTGATAAAACATTTGAAGATGAAACATGTGAAGAAACACAAAGCGTTTGAGGCTGCAACAGCAGAAACTACAACCAAGAGTAAGAGGGCTGGACCGGAGCAACAAACCCTGGTCAGTTCACTTCGTTTTCATTACTTTTAAGTCGAAATCGCATAAATCGGGTCCGTCATAACCCGGGGACTACCTGTCGTGCGGAAAATACAGGCGCTAAATAGACTGCTCGCCTAATACCGTCAAAGGCAACCAACAGGAGCCCTACTTAGGGCAGTTGAAAAGCGGTACCAGGTGGGGATTATTTTCCTTTTTTTACTTTCAGGAAACAAACACGTGGAAGCCAAGATCCTCATTGATCACTGCCTTTGACGGATTTTTTCCGGCTGCGTGCGAGCGAGACGCCGATGTTTATTTTTCCTCCCGTCGAGCCGCATCGCCGTTATTCTTTTCCACTCCGGCCGCACTCCTGACTTACTCAAATGGGAAATTAAAAGTTAATGAAGTGTTGCGAAGCTCGCCGGCAGTGCCGCTGGAGAAAGTGGTAGCGGTGCATGGCTTCAGCGCAGGAAGAAATGAGGTGCGGGGGGAGCGTGTTAGCCGCTGGTGCTGCTAGGAACACAGAGATGTGCTTATCTGGAGTTGGTGGTGGTAGAAGCAGCACTTGTCCACACGTATCAGGGGTTTTTGTCAAACTTGAATATTCCGCCCACTCCCTTGAGGACAGTGATTCACCAAAGATCCACAGGGGGTCGCGAAGCCCTCTTCATTTTAAGGGATGCCGTTTCAAACTAGCGGCAGCCTGATGTTAAGGGTTTAGCGCAATTCATGGCGCCGGTCGTTTTGGACGGAGCGGAAATTTTTCACCGAGGGGCTGGGCCCGAAATAGAGACTTGATCTATTTTCACAACGCCGCTGCGCTACCGTCAACAACGCATCGAATATCATATTGCAAACTCAACAGGAAATCGAGTATGTTGGATTGAATATGCATTTTTTTCCCTCCATTAACTGGGTGCACATTCGAGAAATTGTAGCCTAGGGAGTTAGTTGGATCCTCCTGAAAATTGGTGAGATTGTTCATGAGATCTAAAGTTATCAAAATGGTTTTTATTCGCCGGCCTGACTTAGGCAGGGTGCCAAAGTCGGCCTTTGTTTGGCAACACGCCAAATTCAGCAAATGACTAATAACTCCCTGATCCAAGGTTCAGTCTTTTTCATATCTGGCATATATAACGCCTAATTTATGGCTCTGCGTTATGGTGACAGAGTAGCGACGGCGTAGACCGGGGATGGCCAACCCTGGTCCTCGAGAGCCGTAATCCAGCTTGTTTCCCATGTCTCTCTCCTTGAACACAGCAATCCAGCTTGTTTTCCATGTCTCCCTCCTCCAACACACCTGAATCAAATTATCAGGATTGCGGCTCTCAAGGACCGGGATTGGCAACCCCTGGCGTAGACCCTATGTCGTCAACGAGCATTCGAAGATCACAGGAACGCCTTGCTCTGTAATTCACCGCAAAGCCACTAGAAGAGTTTTGTTTTGATTTTGTGCAGTTTGGGGGGACTCTTGTCGAATTCCTTGAGTTTTCTTCCGGTTAGCAAACAATAGCAACAGAGATAGAGTAGAGAGATAGAGACGCTTGAATGTGGATCTTCAGCTGATCATCAAATGCTGATCATACAAACGTTGAGGCGCAGGTGGACAGACTACAGTGGGGCAAATAAGTATTTAGTCAACCACTAATTGTGTAAATTATTTTGGCCCATTCCTCCATGCAGATCTCCTCTAGAGCAGTGATGTTTTGGGGCTGTTGTTGGGCAACACCGACTTTCAACTCCCTCCTCACCCCGTGGCGTCAAAATGTTAACAAGAACAGGGAGCAAAAATCCCAGAACCACACGGCAAGACCTAGTGAATGACCTACAGAGAGCTGGGACCACAGTAACAAAGACTACTATCAGTAACACAATGCCCCGCCAGGGACTCAAATCCTGCACTGCCAGACGTATCCCCCTGCTGAAGAAAGTACACGTCCAGGCCCGTCTGCGATTCGCTAGAGAGCATTTGGATGATCTGGAAGAGGACTGGGAGAATGCGTTATGGTCAGATGAAACCAAAATAGAACTTTTTTGGTAGAAACATAGGTTCTTGTGTTTGGAGGTAAAAGAAATACTGAATTGCACCATACCCACTGTGAAGCATGAGGGTGGAAACATCATGCTTTGGGGCTGTTTTTCTGCAAAGGGACCAGGACGACTGATCTGTGTCAAAGAATGAATGGGGCCATGTATCGAGAGATTTTGAGTGAAAATCTCTTTCCATCAGCAAGAGCATTGAGGATGAGACGTGGCTGGGTCTTTCAGCATGCCAATGATCCCAAACACACAGCCAGGGCAACAAAGGAGTGACTTCGTAAGAAGCATTTCAAGGTCCTGGAGTGGCCTAGCCAGTCACCAGGTCTCAACCCCATAGAATATCTGCGCGTTAGTTGAAAGTCCGTGTTGCCCAACAACAGCCCCAAAACATCACTGCTCTAGAGGAGATCTGCATGGAGGAATGGGCCAAAATACCAGCAACAGTGTATGGAAAGCTTGTGAAGAATTACAGAAAACGTTTGGCCTCCCTTATTGCCAACAAAGGGTACATAACAAAGTATTGAGATGAACTTTTGGTATTGACCAAATACTTCCAGTGATTTGCAAATAAATTAAAAATCCAACAATGTGATTTTCTGTTTTTTTTTTCCCACATTCTTTCTCTCATGGTTGAGGTTTAACGATGTTGACAATTACAGGCCTCTCTAATATTTTCAAGTGGGAGAACTTGCACAAATAGTGGTTGACTAAATACTTATTTGTCCCACTGTACCGGACAGACCATCTCCGCAACCGTCATCTACGCAGATGACTGTTGCTGAGGTAGTCTATCCGACTCTTGATGCCGCACAGAGGCTTGCAGTCACATTACAAATTCTAGCCTCGGGTGGAAGTCAGCAAGCGGCTAGCTTCAAACTGGCGTCGAGCAATGTGTCCAGTGTTTTGTTTGAGGTCTACAAAGCATTGTGGACAGCCCACCAGCCCAATTTTTGCCGTGTCCTACAACCAGCCAGTGGGAAGCTATAGCAGATTTCTGGTGGCTATGGAACTTCCCAAATTGCGTTGGAAGCCTTGATGGTAAAAACTTTCTCGCTCTCAATCAGTGATGATGTATTAAGTGTGTAAACTGTCTGTTGTTGAAAATCAAACATCAAAACAACTTTTTTGACACCAAACCGGAAGCGATGCCTTTTTGGACATGAAATTGCTAATTTTTACACAAAAACTCCGTTCATTTAGGTACGACTTGAACCATTAAAGAGCGACACCTTCAATGCCCACACTGTGCTCAAGACGAGAAATTAAAATGTCATGGTCTACGGTATCAAATGCTGCAGTTAAATCTAAAAGAACTAAAACAACAAACTTGCCAGAGTCTCTTGCCAAAAGTATATCATTTGATACCCTTAAAAGTTGACAGCGATCAAAATGGCAAGGCGAATCAGACACACTCAGGTGGGGAGGCAAGGTCACCCTATCGCACGTTAACAAAAGGTTTCAGAGAAAAAAGACAACGATTAGTTAAACGGGCCGTGGGCAGAAAGAAGGGGGTGTTTGGGAGTTGTTTAGGATTATTGTCTGTTTGTGGATTGGACAGGAGGATTCGGGAGTGACTTTTCAGGGCAACGAGGGTTGTGAATTTTGCCACCTCAGCGTCAAAGGGGCTCTTGGATAGGGATGGGAATTGATAGGATTTTTACGATTCCGATTCCATTATCGATATTGCTTAACGATTTGATTCTTTATCGATTCTCTTATCGATTCTAATTTGGGGAAAAAGAAGAACAAACATTTTTATTGGCATCGAGTTTGTTTAATCAGAACTCACAACCTTACAAACTCACAACGAGATCAAAAGAGGCCCAAAGCCTCAATGTTAACTGTGGCAATAAGTGGCAAATACACAAGAATGTGTAACATTTTACTGAAACATTTATCTAATAGAAATAAAAAATATTGGTATATATTGGCAGATAGGTTGTTGTTCTGCCTATGGCAATATGTGTTAAAGCAGGGGTCCCCAAACTTTATCCTGTGAGGGCCACATAACTTTTCCCTTCTCTGATGAGGGGCCGGGGTCAGTTTGTAACAGAAAAAGTGTGACGATTGCAGAAGTGCATAAATGTAAAAAATTATTGTTTTTCAGAAAGCCACAATCAAATAACCCTTTCTAGATTCTTCACGGAATGAAAGTAAATAAAATAAAAATAATAATATAATAATAATAATTAATAATAAAAACACTATTAATTAAATAGATAATAACCAAATAACCCTCTCTGAATTCTTCAAGGAAAAAGGCCAGGAAATAACACGATTGAGAAAAAAAAAAAAAATCAAAATGGCCGGACCAAATGTGGAGGCGGGCCGTATTTGGGCCGCGGGCCGCAGTTTTGGCACCCGAAGAAATGCCGCATCCAAGTGAGTGAGCGAGCGAAGTGAGAGAGGGAAACACTTCTACGAGCCTACGTTCTTTGTTAATGTTAATATCTACAGAGGCAACACCTGTATGTATCATCTTTTGTGTTGTTGTTGTTGTGTTTCCACTCGCGATCGGACACTTAAATCCAGTTGTGTCGTGGTTTGAACGATGTGCTAATGCTAGCGAACGAATGCTAACCATACTGTTATTAGCAGCTAATCATCGCTGATTTACGTTGATGCAAACCTGTTTGTTATTGGGGACGAAATTGATTTGTTTCATTTCTATTCTTAGTTTCACTCTTCAAGTGATGGTTGAATAAAGTCAGCAAATTATACCAACGTCTTCTACATCGTCATTTGGGAGTTTAGCTAGCTGTATAGCCAGAACTGAGCCTTAGCCTCTCTCTTATCTCCACCTTGCAATGACTGCAAGTCGCTTTGTTGTAATTTTTCCTCGTGAAGTGAAGACAAACTTTCGAGCGTTTGAACCTACGTGCTGTCATTGTTATGTTTATGGCTGCAATGCTCGTGCTTACCCGTCGTAACCTTTCATTTTCACACTCTTTCCTGGTGAAGTGTAATCAAACTTTGGACCGAGTGGTTCTTGGCGCCATGCTAGTTTGATGCGTCTGGACAACAAGACACGTCACGACGCAATACGCGTCTTTAGGAATCGTTAAAGGGATCGTTAAGGCTTTTTCTTTGTGATGTCGAGGCCTCGAAACACTCGGAACCGGTTCCGAATTGGAATCGGATTTCGATTCCCATCCCTACTCTTGGAGTCTTATCAATCGTGTGTTATCCATTGGATATCGGGCGTTCTCCGGTGTTCCTTGTGTTGGGACCGGGCGTCCCGCCATTTGTTCTGGACTGTCCAGGAGAACTGATTGCGAGAGTTGGTCTTGCAGATGTGGGCTTGTCAGAGTCAATCTTGCTCATAACGCACACGCTTCCGTGATAAGAAGGCGTCGTTTATCTTTATGCTCTACATTCTGCTTGTTTTCCTTAAACTATTGTATAAGTGCTATTTATTTTAAATTTGATGTGTTAGAGTAATACAAACAGACAAACGGTAAATACGAGAAACGATGCTATTACCTGATTGATTATACTGAGTGTGTTAAAATAATGTTAATAGTTAGACTGTGCCTACGAGAAAAGGTACTATCTCCTTCAAAACGAACGTGAGCTACAGTAAGTGCAGTAGTGCACAGTAAGTCTGCGTTATTGTGTGGATGACAGGTCAGATCATAATAAAAAACCCGAGCACAAAACGCGTGCTGACTGCTATTAATTCCGTCGCTCAACTTTTGACTTTTTCGCTTTTTCCGCGCACAAAAAGAAATTCTTCGCTCTCGTCGTTTCTGTCGGTCGACGGCGTCGCTTTTATTCGCGCTCGTGGCCTCCTGTTGGCCTATCGCGACATGAAAAGATGCTGTAGTTCAATTAGAGGCCTCACCGGCCGACTGGGAGCCTCTTAGACGGCGGCTCCTCGCTCACTTGGGTCACCTTTACAACTTTGCTTTTCATAACACAGCACATGGAGTAGTAGAAAGACAGAATAAAGGATTGTCGGGATGCCACAAGTGTTTTAATCATTGATTATTTTTGAGATTCGCCGACTAATCGGTTCTTTTATACTGAGTGGTGGAATGTAACAAAGTGAAAGCACTTCGAGACTGTACTTGAGCACATTTCTGTATTTCTGTACTTTACTTGAGCACAAATATGAAGTGGTACTTTTTACTTTACTACATTTTACAGCACGTATCTCAATTTGTGGCATGCGTTACACGTTACTTTTGTTAACTGTAATAATTTTGTTATTTTACTGCTAGACCTCGTCTCCTACAGACTTGATGGTCTTCTCCTGGTGTCCCACACCTTCTTCTACCCCTGCCTTGCCGTTGTGATGCCATATTTATTGAAATGAAGTTCGACTGGATTTTTCCAGTCGCCTTGTAAAAGCTCGTTTTAAATATTATGTGACGGGAAGGATTTTTTTCAGGAGTGATTTGTTCGAGGATTCAAGGTATATTTTTCATACCATGCACGCATTTTGAAACGTTGTGAAAAAAAATCAATGGGAGAAATTAGCCACTACAGCATTGGCATTTTACTTCGCAATACTTAACGTAGAATAATTGCGAACCATATGTTTTTTTTTTTTTTTTTTGCTTTTATCCAAGAATTAAGACTGTTTTACGTCCATATCTAGAAAGAATTCAGGGATTGAAGCATTTATTCACAGGAATTTTCTTCTTTGTTGACATATGGAGGTGGCTAATTTTCGTAACTGACTAGCCTCATAGTTTACTTTTAACCAAGAATCAAGACTGTTTTACGTCCATATCTATGAAGAATTCGGGGATATAAGCATTTATTCACAAGAATTTTCACCAGAAAAGCTCTGTTTACATAAGGCGGCCGCTAGCCACATTCACTAACAGACTAGCATATTTCGTCGACATATTTACGCAAAATAAACTCTAACTGCACTTTTTTTTTGCTTTTAACCAATAATTGAGACTTTTTTACGTCCATATCTAGGACGAATTCAGGGACTTAAGCATTTATTCACAAGAATTTTTTTACGGAAAAGCTCACATCAGGCGGCTGCTAACTACATTCACTGACAGACTAGCATTGTACTTCGACATATTTACGTAAAATAAACACTAACTGCGCTTTTTTTTTTGCTTTTAACCATGGTTCGAGACTGTTTTACGTCCATATCTGTAAAGAATTCAGGGATTTAAGCATTTAATCACAAGAATTTTCGCCAGAAAAACTCTGGTTACGTCATGTGGCTGCTAGCTTTATTTGCTAACAGAGTAGCATTGTACTTCAACATACCATATATGTAAAATAAACGCTAACTGCACGGTTTCTTTGCTTTTAAACAAGAATTGAGACTGTCTTACGTCCATGTCTATGAAGATTTCGGGGACTTAAGCATTTACTCACAAGAATTTTCACCGGAAAAGCTGTCTACATCAGGTGACCGGTAGCTACATTCTTTAACAGACTAGATGACTGACTAAATGCTAACTGCACTTTTTTTTAATTAATTTATTTATTTTTATGCTTTTAACCGTGAATGGAGACTTCAGGGATTTAACCATTTATTCACAAGAATTTTCGTCAGATAAGCTCTGTTTATGTCAGGCGGCTGCTAGCCTTATTCGCTAGCAGAGTAGCATTGTACTTCAACATCTTTACGTATATAAATGCTAACTGCACTTTTTTTTTTTTTTTTTTTGCTTTTAAACGAGTAATGGGATAAGTATAATATGACCCGGAATGAATCAGCATATTGTGTTGATTCCCTTATTGACTGATTCCCTTTTATGACTGTAACCTTTTTATCTTCGCCACTTTGGCGTCCTTGTGATGTAGGATTCCCTTTACCTTGTTTTCCTCGCCACTTTGACATTTTTGTGATGTGTGATTTCAAAACATGTGTCAAACCACGTGTAACGAAACCATTGGATCTCAAAACATGTGTAACGATACCATTGGGCAAGTGACTCGTCACCTGAGGGAAGGGGCTGGTCATCTCTTCTCTCACGTGGTGCACCACTATAAGAGCCATAGATATTTTCCTCTTCGGTTAGAGTCTGCTACAGTCACTATACAGACACCTAGCTTATATTCCTCTGCAGCTCGACCGGGGTGTCGGCTCTCCGCCCGCTTGTCAACGGTAAGAGTTTTGATTGCTTAAAGGAATATCTTGTGTGCTTTAACAGCAGCGCGGAGATCTTAGAAGTGACAATCTATATCTTACGTTATTGTTGTGTTTGCTTTCTTCCTTTTTCTACAATAAACATCGTATATTTCACAAAAGAGTGTGTGTTGCTGACTCACTGCGGAAATTTCGGAAAACACCAAGAATCGAGACTGTTTTACGTCCATATCGATAAAGAATTCGGGGTTTTAAGTATTTATTCACAAGAATTTTCAACGAAAAAAGCTCTTTGTGTGTGATTCCACTCGGTCAGCTTTGACGGCCTCACCAACAATGCAGGGGACCCCCATTTATCATCCCCGCGCCCTGTGCCCCGTCAATACATTATAAAGTCGGGCCCATCTTGTTTACGCTGTATATGCTTCCTCTAAGTAATATCATCAGAAAACATAGCATTAACTTTCATTGTTACGTTGACGACACACAACTGTATTTATCAATTAAACCTGAGCAGATCAGGCAAGTGGACAAACTAAGCACCTGCGTCTGAGATATAAATACCTGGATGAGCACTAACTATCTTCTACTTAACCCTGAAAAGACAGAAGTCGTTATAATAGGCCCGAAAAGTGTGAGAGACTCTTTAACTGCCCAGATAGTCACTCTGGACAATGTAAGTGTGGCCTCCAGCACCACAGTTAAAAACCTAGGAGTTCTATTCGACCTTGACTTATCGTTTAAAGCTCACATTAAACAAACCTGCAGAACCGCCTGTTTTACGAAATTTTTACGAAATCTCCGGGTCACAATTTTATGAAAGAAATTTCGTTTCAGGTTCGCAGTGAGTCAGTAACAGGCACACTTTTGCGAAATAGACAATGTTTACTGATTAGAACAAAAGAAAGAATAACCACAACGCTAGGTCTAGATTGTCACTGATAATGTCTAAAACCCCCACGATGCAGTTAAAACACACACAAGTAAAAGAAACAATAGCGCTAGATGTATAGTTGTCAAAGCGAACACCCCCACGCCAAAGTTAAAGCACAACGAGTTCCCTGTTAATGGATCAAGCTCATACCTGTTGACAATGAGTGGATGGCAGACTCTAACGCGGCCCGGAAATGTCCGGCTGTTTATTGGCGTATGTCACGTGGGAACAGAGGTGGCCCGCCCCTGCTCTCAGGAGACACACTGCCTTCAATCTTATTGGTTCACTTGTTGTATGAATCCCGTGTCCAAATATGATTGGTTTACTTTAATACATAGCCTAAAGGCACTCTCTAATGCTCTTTATTGTCAAAGGCAGTTGTTATAATATATGTGAACTCGCTGTACTTTAATACACAGTTGTACTTTTATACATAGCCTAAAGGCACTCTCAAAGGTTATTATTGATATATGTGTATTTAATAATGATGGAACCAGTGCGGGTCACAAAAAGGTCACAGGTGTTTTTCTCCATTCACCGCCTTCTTTCACCTGCGCAGCATAGCCAAAATTAGAAATATTTTATCTAAAAACGATGCAGAAAAATTAATTCACGCGTTCGTTACATCGAGATTGGATTACTGTAACTCCCTACTTGCAGCTTGTCCTAAAAGTTCTCTAAAAGGTCTTCAGCTAGTCCAAAACGCAGCAGCCAGACTTTTAACAGGAACCAATAGAAGAGAGCACCAACCCCTGTGCTCCAGGCACTTCACTGGCTTCCAGTCGAGTTTAGAATTAAATTTAAAATCCTTCTTCTTACATTTAAGACCATTAATGGGTTGGGCCCATCTTATCTCACCGATGCTCTGGTTCCATACCACCCCAACAGAACACTTCGCTCTCAGAATGCAGGTCTACTGGTAGTTCCCAGGGTTTCTAAAAGTACTGTCAGAGCTAGAGCCTTTAGCCACCAAGCTCCTGTTTTATGGAATCAGCTTCCAGCTAATATTAAAGAAGCCGAGACAGTCTGCACATTTAAGATTAGATTAAAAACGTTCCTATTCGACAAAGTTGATGGTCAGGCTAGTTGAAGTCGGAGTAGACTCAGAGTTTAGTCTAAGCTGCACTAGAAGCTATAATGCTGGGGGAAGTACAGCCACTGAGTTCTATCTCCTTTTTCTCACTCTACTTACCACTTGTCTTACTTTATTTCTATTTTCCAATGTTAATATCTAGTTGTCTAGTCTCTTCATCACTAGTCACCCGGTGTCCCCTTTCCCCCCTCCTGACTGTCCGGACCCCTGGCTGGATGGACGTCCTCGTTGCTACCCCCGTCTCATCTGGCTAGATGGACCTCTTCTTGTTCCTTGACTCCACTGCATCTTTACGGACTGAAACTTCTCCTACTAATTCCCATTAGCAGTCCTGGTGCTAACTGTCTATCCGTCCTGGGAGTGGATCACTCCTGACTGTGGTACTCCCCAATGTTTCTCATTTTCTCCCAAAGACTCTGGAGTTTTTGGAGTTTTTTTCTTGCCGACATGGAGAGTCTAAGGACTGGGGATGCCCAGGACTTGAACTTTATTTATTCATCTTTGTTGCTTCATTTGCTGTTTCTGATTGTGTATCTGCAAAGCCCTTTGAGACAACCTTGTTGTGATTTAGAGCTATACAAATAAAATTGACTATTGAATTGAAAGTCTATGGATTGACCTATAAAAGAATTGTGTCTCAAAAACAAACATTTTTACAGCACAAACCGGCACAAACGTAGCACAAAAATTGACGTTAATTTTTATATATATGCATTTGATTGGGGCCCAACTTGACAGAGGTAGGTTAGTTGGGCTCGAAAAGACACCGGGAGCAGCTTGAACTAAAAACCTGATCCTTTGATTTTCTTTCCGACAAAGAATGCTCCTGGAGTGAACTTAAGAAGATAACTAAACTCTTTGAGAACATTTCACATTATGCCAAAGTGAATCATTGAGTCTCCTCTCGCCTACATCAGTGACTGTTTCCATTGTGTTTTGCTCAGCTTTAATAAGAAAAAAAATCACAGTAGGCTACGCTAGCTGTGGCTGCGAGGCACATTTTAATTGCCGCTGTTCGGCCTGGGGTCGCGGCGACAAATTCTTTAGCGATGGCGGCCCCCCGACAGCGCCGGTTCCGGCGACGGAAGATCAAATGTGACGAGCATCAATTCCTAATGAAACAACGGCGGAGAGACAAAGGAGCGTCGGCGTCATTGGAATGGGCGTCGCTGTGATGTCGAAATGCGACATAAAGAGCTCGTTAAATCGTGTGAAACGAGCGGAGGAATACGTGGCGAGCGCAAATGTTGAAGAGCGCTTCAATCAGCTTTCCCTTGTTTGACGAGAGTTGAAGAAGTCAGCCGGGCGCCGACCTTTTCAAATTTTCATGAAAGAGCGAGCCGCAGTTTTTGAAGGGCTGCGCCGAGATAGCCTGTAGCGTTGCACTGATACGGGACTAAAATGACGTCATCGGGGAGTAGGGGTGTGACAATATATAAAAAAAGGTGACGTATCATGATATTTTGCAGTCCAAATAGTTATCGATATGCTCCTGCCAAGAATCAATATATCATTTAAAAAAGGAACCGATAGGTTGCTAAGAAAAATTTCCATTAGAATAGTATCTACGTTAGCTCACTGTTAATTCATTTTGACTGGATTGGACGTCTAGCCCTGTCAATGGCAGAGTCTTTCCGGTTTTGTGGGCATTTACTTCCTGTTGAATTCTCGAGTTGCTTCCTGTTCATTACCAAAAATCAACAGGAAGTGTCTTGTAAATGCCCCAAAACCAACAGGAAAGGACCTGCAAGTGTCCCAAAATGAACAGGAAGTGACCCAAAGAGGCCTAAAATCAACAGGTTGTGACATGTAAATGCCCCCAAATCAACATTGGCTGGCTTGTCAATGCCCCAAATCAACAGAAAGTGGCATGTAAATAACGAAATATCATAGAAGTGGCCCGTAAATGCCAGAAAACAACAGGAAGTGGCCCAGAAATGCCCCCAAATCAACAGGAAGTGACATGTAAGTGCCCCCAAATCAACAGGAAGTCACCTGTAAATTCCCCAAATCAACAGGAGTTGACCTGAAAAAAAAAAACCCAAAATCAACAGGAAGGTACCCAAAAAAGCCCCAAAAGGAAAAGGAAGTGATCGAAAAATCAACAGGAAATGACGTGAAATGTCTGTTGATTTTGAGGCAATTCTGATACATTTGAAAACATTCTGGAGTCGCTTCCAGTTCAGTAGCCCCAAATCAACAGGAAGTGACCTAAAATGCCCCAAAATCTACAGAGAGTGACCTTTAAATGCCCCAAATTCAACAGGAAGTGACCTGTTAATGCCCCAAGTTAACAAGAAGTGGCCCCAAAAGCCTAAAAATCAACAGGAACTGGCCTATAAATGCCCTAAAATCAACAGGGTGTAAATGTAAATGTCTAAAAATCAATAGGAAGTGGCCTATAAATGCCCCAAATTCAACAGGAAGTGGCCTGTAAATGCTCAAAATCAATTAGATGTGACCTGTAAATAACCAAATTAACAAGAAGTGACCCCACAATGCGTACAAATCAACAAGAGGTGGCCTGTAAATGCACCAAAATCAACAGGAAGTGACCATTAAATGCCCCAAATTCAATAGGAAGTGACCAGTAAATTCCCCAAATCAACAAGAAGTGATCCAAAAATGCCTAAAAATTAACAAGAAGGGACCCAAAAATGCCCTAAAAATCAAAAGGAAATGGCCTGAAAATGCATAAAAATAAGTAGAAAGTGACCTGTAAATGCCCCAAATCAACAGGAGGTGACCTTTCAATGTCCCAAATCAATCTGAAGTCACCTGTAAATTCCCAATAATACAGGAAGTGGCCTGTAAATGCCAAAAAAATCAACAGAAAGTGACCTGTAATTATCCAAAATCAAGAGAAAGTAACCTATAATTATCCGATAATACAGGAAGCGGCCTGTAAATGCTGAAAAATTAACAGACAGTGACCTGTAAATGCCTCAAAATCAAAAGGAAGTGACCTGTAATTACCCACAATGACCAGGAGGCAACATGTCAATGCTCCAAATCAACAGGAAGTCACTTGTCATTGCCCAATAATACAGGAAGTAGCCTGTAAATGCCGAAAAACCAACAGAAAGTGACCTGTAATTACCCAAAATCAACAGAAAGTGACCTATAATTACCCATAATCAACAGGAAGTGACCAGTAAATGCCCCAAATCAACATGAAGTGATCCAAAAATGCCTAAAAATCAACAAGAAGGGACCCATAAATGCCTAAAAATAAAAAGGAAATGGCCTGAAAATGCCATTCCCCCGTGAGTCATCACCTTATCGTGGTGGAGGGGTTTGCGTGTCTCAATGATCCTAGGAGCTATGTTGTCTGGGGCTTTAAGCCCCTGGTAGGGTCACCCATGGCAAACAGGTCCTAGGTGAGAGGCCAGACAAAGTATGGCTCAAAAAGACCCCTTATGATGAGCAACATTAATGAACCCCAGTTTCCCTTGCCCGGACGTGGGTTACCGGGGCCCCCCTCTGGAGCCAGGCCTGGAGGTGGGGCTCGAAGGCAAGCGTCTGGTGGCCGGGCCTGTCCCCATGGGGCCCGGCCGGGCTCAGCCCGAAAAGGCAACGTGGGTTCCCCTTCCCATGGGCTCACCACCTGTGGGAGGGGCCAAAAGGGTCGGGTGCGTAGGGAGTTGGGCGGCAGCCAAAGGCGGGGGCCTTGACGATCCGACCCCCAGCTGCTGAACCTAACTCTTGGGACATGGAATGTCACCTCTCTGGCAGGGAAGGAGCCTGAGCTGGTGTGTGAGGCAGAGAAGTTCCGACTAGATATAGTCGGACACTCCTCCACACACAGCTTGGGTTCTGGTACCAATCCTCTCGAGAGGGGTTGGACTCTCTTCCACTCCGGAGTTGGCCATGGTGAGAGGTGCCGGGCAGGTGTGGGCATACTTATTGCCCCCCGGCTTGGCGCCTGTACATTGGGGTTTACCCCGGTAGACGAGAGGGTAGCCTCCCTCCGCCTTCGGGTCGGGGGACGGGTTCTAACTGTTGTTTGTGCTTATGCACCGAACAGCAGTTCAGAATACCCACCCTTTTTGGAGTCCTTGGAGGGTGTGCTAGAGAGCGCCCCCTCTGGGGACTCCCTCGTTCTACTGGGGGACTTCAACGCTCACTTGGGCAATGACAGTGAGACCTGGAGGGGCGTGATTGGGAGGAACGCCCCGCCCGATCAGAACCCGAGTGGTGTTCTGTTATTGGACTTCTGTGCTCATCACGGTTTGTCTATAACGAACACCATGTTCAAACATAGGGGTGTCCATATGTGCACTTGGCACCAGGACACCCTAGGCCGCAGTTCGATGATCGACTTCGTAATCGTGTCATCGGACTTGCGGCCGCATGTTTTGGACACTCGGGTGAAGAGAGGGGCGGAGCTGTCAACTGATCACCACCTGGTGGTGTGTTGGCTCCGATGGCGGGGGAAGATGCTGGCCAGACCTGGCAGGCCCAAACGTATTGTGAGGGTCTGCTGGGAACGTCTGGCAGAATCCCCTGTCAGAAAGAGTTTCAACACCCACCTCCGGCAGAACTTCTCCCTTGTCCCGGGGGAGGTGGGGGACATTGAGTCCGAGTGGGCCATGTTCCGCACCTCCATTGTTGAGGCGGCCGATCAGAGCTGTGGCCGTAAGGTGGTTGGTGCCTGTCGTGGCGGCAATCCCCGAACCCGCTGGTGGACACCAGCGGTAAGGGATGCCGTCAAGCTGAAGAAGGAGGCCTATCGGGCCTTTTTGGCCTGTGGGACTCCGGAGGCAGCTGACAGGTACCGGCTGGCCAAGCGGACAGCGGCTTCGGCAGTCGCCGAGGCAAAAACCCGGACATGGGAGGAGTTCGGCGAGGCCATGGAAAACGACTTCCGGACGGCTTCGAGGAAATTCTGGTCCACCATCCGGCGCATGAGGAGGGGAAAGCAGTGCACCATTAACACTGTGTATAGTGAAGATGGTGTACTGCTGACCTCGACTCGGGACGTCGTGAGCCGGTGGGGAGAATACTTCGAGGCCCTCCTCAATTCCACCGACACGCCTCCCTTTGAGGAAGCAGAGTCTGGGGACTCCGTGGTGGGCTCTTCGATCTCTGGGGTTGAAGTCACTGAGTCGGTTGGAAAGCTCCTCGGTGGCAAGGCCCCGGGGGTAGATGAGATCCGCCCGGAGTTCCTGAAGGCTCTGGATGTTGTAGGGGTGTCGTGGCTGACACATCTCTACAACATCGCGCGGACATCGGGGACAGTGCCTCTGGATTGGCAGACCGGGGTGGTGGTCCCCCTTTTTAAGAAGGGGGACCGGAGGGTGTGTTCCAATTATAGAGGGATCACACTCCTCAGCCTCCCTGGTAAAGTCTATTCAGGGGTGCTGGAGAGGAGAGTCCGCTGAGAAGTCGAATCTCGGATTCAGGAGGAGCAGTGTGGTTTTCGTCCCGGCCGTGGAACAGTGGACCAGCTCTACACCCTCGGCAGGGTCCTCGAGGGTGCATGGGAGTTCGCCCGATCAGTCTACATGTGTTTTGTGGATCTGGAGAAGGCGTTCGACCGTGTGCCTCGGGGAGTCCTGTGGGGGGTGCTCCGGGAGTACGGGGTACCGAGCCCCTTGGTAAGGGCTGTTCGGTCCCTGTACGACCGGTGTCAGAGTTTGGTCCGCATTGCCGGCAGTAAGTCGAATTCGTTCCCAGTGAGGGTTGGACTCCGCCAAGGCTGCCCTTTGTCACCGATTTTGTTCATAATTTTTATGGACAGAATTTCTAGGCGCAGCTGAAGCGTTGAGGGGGTCCGGTTTGGTGACCTCAGCATTGAATCTCTGCTTTTTGCAGATGATTTAGTGCTGTTGGCTTCATCAAGCCGTGACCTCCAACTCTCACTGGAGCGGTTCGCAGCTGAGTGTGAAGCGGTTGGGATGAAGATCAGCACCTCCAAATCCGAGACCATGGTCCTCAGTCGGAAAAGGGTGGAGTGCCCTCTCCGGGTCGGGGATGAGATCCTGCCCCAAGTGGAGGAGTTCAAGTATCTTGGGGTCTTGTTCACGAGTGACGGTAGGTAGGAGGGAACGGGAGATCGACAGGCGAATCGGTGCGGCGTCTGCAGTAATGCGGACTCTGCACCGTTCCGTAGTGGTGAAGAAGGAGCTGAGCCGAAAGGCAAAGCTCTCGATTTACCAGTTGATCTACGTTCCTACCCTCACCTATGGTCACGAGCTTTGGGTCGTGACCGAAAGAACAAGATCCCGGATACAAGCGGCCGAAATGAGTTTCCTCCGCAGGGTGTCCAGGCTCTCCCTTAGAGATAGGGTGAGAAGCTCGGTCATCCGGGAGGGACTCGCCGTCGAGCCGCTACTCCTCCGCGTAGAGAGGAGCCAGCTGAGGTGGCTCGGGCATCTGGTTCGGATGCCTCCCGGACGCCTCCCTGGAGAGGTGTTCCGGGCATGTCCCACCGGCGGGAGGCCCCGGGGACGACCCAGGACACGCTAGAGAGACTATGTCTCTCGGCTGGCCTGGGAACGCATTGGGATCCCGCCGGAGGAGCTGGTTGAAGTGGCTGGGGTGAGGGAAGTCTGGGCTTCCCTGTTAAAGCTGCTGCCCCCGCGACCCGACCCCGGAACAAGCGGAAGATAATGGATGGATGGATGGCCTGAAAATGCATAAAAATAAACAGAAAGTGACCTGCAAATACCCCGAATCAACAGGAAGTCTCCTGTAAATGCCCGATAATACAGGAAGTAGCCTGTAAATGCCGAAAAATCAACAGAAAGTGACCTGTAATTACCCAAAATCAACAGAAAGTGACCTATAATTACCCGATAATACAGGAAGTGGCCTGTAAATGCTGAAAAATCAACAGACAGTGACCTGTAAATGCCTTAAAATCAAAAGGAAGCGACCTGTAATTACCCATAATGAACAGGAAGCAACCTGTAAATGCTCCAAATCAACAGGAAGTCACCTGTAAATTCCCAATAATACAGGAAGTGGCCTGTAAATGCCGAAAAATCAACAGAAAGTGAACTATAATTACCCATAATCAACAGGAAGTGACCTGTAAATTCTCCAAATCAACAGGAAGTCACTTGTAAATGCCCAATAATACAGGAAGTAGCCTGTAAATGCCGAAAAATCAACAGAAAGTGACCTGTAATTACCCAAAATCAACAGAAACTGACCTATAATTACCCATAATCAATAGGAAGTGACCTGTAAATGTCGAAAAATCAACAGAAAGTGACCTATAATTACCCATAACCAACAGGAGGTGACTTTAAATTTTCAAAATCAACAGGAAGTGGCCTGTAAATGCCACAAATTCTACATGAAGTGACTTTTATATGCCCCAAATTCAACATTATGTTAATTGCCTGCTGATTTTGAGTCACTTCCCATTCATTTGAGGACATTCTCAAGTCACTTACTGTTCAGTAACCCAAAATTAACAGGAAGTGACCTTTAACTTTCCCAAAATCAACAGGAATTGACATATAAATGCCAAAAATCAATAGGGAGCGGTAGGGCTGGGCGATATGGCCTTGAGTACGTATCACGATAGACTGAGCAGATTTACCTCGATAACGATAAATGACGATAAATTCGCCCAAGCGGACTGTTATGTAATTTGAAAATTTGAATCAATGCATGGAATACAAATGAACCGTTTCTAGTTTAACAATTGCACATGCAGTCATAAGTAAACACATACAGAAAAATAGCTGTGGCCATTAAACTGTTATATTATATATTTGCTTCACTGTTGACGTAAACTTTATGCTGAGTATTTTACCATCATGAAAGCTTCCAGAGAAATCACAGAGATACCAAATAACGCGACATAATGATTGCTACATGAAGTCCGTGCCCAGTCCAATCATTAATTTCAGCCGTTTCGACAAGGTTAGAGCCGCTATCCGACTCCATCACGTTCATTTGTACCGTTAGCCGCTAGCGTTAGCCTGTGGCTTGGCTACTAGAAGAAAGCACTGAAAACATCCTCTCCTGATATCGTGACAACCAGGGAGGACAGCGGGTGAAAGCCCGTCTGGAACCCGCCAAGAGTTTACTTAATGTCGGGTGAAATTTTGGCGAAGCTAACTTAAGCCCGACTCCATCCCGTTTACTTGTAGCGTTAGCCTAGCGGGCTTCTGTTTGTTTGGCTTCCTGAAAACCACGTGACTCCATACGTAAGCACACTATCTGCTTTCTTAAAGGGGAATGAACATAGCCGAACAACACGGAGTCAAAGCGGGATGAAAAGACTATATTTTCTTGTTTTAATAAATTACCGAATTTACCGACGTGGTCAAAATTACGTCGGTCATCGTGAAGAATTTCGGTAAAGGTAAATTTTCGGTTTAAAAATACCTCACATTCCTATTCATTTGGGGACATTCTCAAGTCACTTCCTGTTAAGTAACCCAAAATCAACAGTAAGTGACCCGTAAATTCCCCAAATCAAGAAGTGGCCTGTAAAATAAACAGGAAGTCAGCCTTAAAATGATGCTAATGCAAACAATCAATTCACAGCAGACGGCTGGAAAAGCCCGGACAAAAAGCGCATTCCGTCTCTCCGTGCCCGTATCAACGAGGTGGCTTAATTACATGCGGCAGGTGAACCTTGAAACAAGCTAATTACAACTCTAAATATGTAGCGCCCGCTGCTAATTAGAACGCACGCGGCGACGATTCAGTCGACGCCCCTGCCGCTAACCGAGTATTAACCCCGGCGGCCCCTGAAAACACTCACACGCACCTACACAATAAATTTTGTGGCAAGATTTGCGCGTGAGTGCGTGCGAAATAAATGCAATGAAATGAGTGTCAGCTTAGCCGAGATGAAAAATCCTAATCCCCCGCTTGGTGGAGAGCAAAAGGGAATTAAAGCTCAAAAAATGAATTTAACGTCAAAGAACACGATTTCATTTTGCGGGCCGGGCAGCAAAAGAGGCAAATCCACTTTTGTTTTGTTCTCACAAAACTTCTCGTTTCTATTTTAATTTTTTAAATTTGACTGTAAATTAGGTCATGATTCACTATTTTACTAGAAGACATTATTTATTATTGAATGGTTTTCGTTTTTTTTTATTTATTTTTTTTGGGGGGGGGGGCGTCTATCATGTCAATATGGGCTCAAAAATAATGAATTCTGGTTTAATATATACATAAAGTGGTATGAAAAAGTAACTGAACCTTTTGGAATTTCTCACATTTCTGCATAAAATCACCATCAAATGTGATCTATCATTGTCAAAATCACACAGATGAAAAAACAGTGTCTTCAACTAAAACCACCCAAACATTTATAGGTTTACATATTTTAATGGCGGGCTACTAGTTTATTTTTTGATTGAAAACTTTACAAATTTTATTAAAACGAAAACATTGAGAGGGGTTTTAATATAAAATTTCTATAACTTGTACTAAATTTTATCTTTTAAGAACTACAAGCCTTTCTATCCATGGATCGCTTTAACAGAATGTTAGTAATGTTAATGCCATCTTGTTGATTTATTGTTATAAAAAACAAATACAGTACTTATGTACCGTATCTTTCCATTCCAATAATAATTTACAGAAAAATATGGCATATTTTATAGATGGTTTGAATTGCAATTAATTATGATTAATTAATTTTTAATCTGTAATTAACTCGATTAAATTTTTTTATCGTTTGACAGCCCTAGTTAAAAGCAAAATAAAATAAAATTTTAAAAAAACGTGCAGTTAGCATTTATTTTTACGTAAATATGTCTAAGTACAATGCTAGTCTATTAAAGAATGTAGCTAGCGAGCACCTGATGTAAACAACTTTTCCGGTGAAAATTCTTGTGAGTAAATGCTTAAGTCTCCAAAATCTTTATAGATATGGACGTAAAACAGTCTCGATTCTTGGTTGACAGCAAAAAAAAACAACAGCATTTATTTTACGTAAATATGTTGAAGTACAATGCTACTCTGTTAGCGAATAAGGCTAGCAGCCGCCTGACATAAACAGAGCTTTTCTGGCGAAAATTCTTGTGAATAAATGCTTAAATCCCTGAAGTTTCGATTCACGTTTAAAAGAAAAAAAACAACAACAAAAAAAACATGCAGTTAGCGTTTATTTTACGTAAATATGTCAAAGCACAATGCTAGTCTGTTTGTGAATGGAGCTAGCAGCCGCCTGACGTAAACAGAGCTTTTCCGGTGAAAATTCTTGTGAGTAAATGCTTAAGTCCCCGAAATCTTCATAGATATGGACGTCAAACAGTCTCAATTCTTGTATAAAAGAAAAGAAACCATGCAGTTAGCGTTTTTTTTACGTATATGGTATGGTGAAGTATAATGCTACTCTTAACGAATGAGGCTAGCTGCCGCCTGAAGTAAACAGAGCTTTCACACAGATGAAAAAACAGTGTCTTCTTCAACTAAAACCACCCAAACATTAATAGGTTTTCATATTTTAATGGCATCTACTAGTTTATTTTTTTTATTGAAAATTTTACAAATTTTATTAAAATGAAAACATTGAGAAAAACAGTCTCGATTCTTGGTTGAAAGCAAAAAAAAAAGTGCAGTTAGCATTTATTTACGTAAATATGTTGAAGTACAATGCTACTCTGTTAGCAAATAAGGCTAGCAGCAGCCTGACGTAAACAGCTTTTCTGACGAAAATTCTTGTGAATAAATGCTTAAATCCCTGAAGTTTCGATTCACGTTTAAAAGAAAAAAGAAAAAAAAAACGTTCAGTTAGCATTTATTTTTACATAAATATGTCTAAGTACAATGCTAGTCTGTTAAAGAATGTAGCTAGCGGCCACCTGATGTAAACAGCTTTTCCGGTGAAAATTCTTGTGAGTAAATGCTTAAGTCCCCGAAATCTTCATAGATATCGACGTCGTCAAACAGTCTCAATTCTTGTTTAAAAGCAAAGAAACCGTGCAGTTAGCGTTTATTTTACGTATATGGTATGGTGAAGTATAATGCTACTCTTAGCGAATGAGGCTAGCTGCCTCCTGACGTAAACAGAGTTTTTCTGGCGAAAATTCTTGTGAATAAATGCTTAAATCCCCGAATTCTTTATAGATATAGATGTAAAACAGTTTCGATTCATGTGTAACAGGGGTTAAGATTCCCTGATTTTAGCCAGTACTTGTTTTTCCCACACTCCCTGAATGCACCACAGCACATGACAAGTCACATTACACCAATTATCCAATCACCAGTCACCTAGGCACTATATAAGCTTCCTTGACTCCTCTCCCTTCAGTCGTGTGGGAGAGAAGCCAAGGAGCAACAGCTCCAAGTCAGTCTCAAACACTTTTTGATGCATCCAACCAATTGTGTTTCAAACTTGTTAAAGGCTGTTTTATAACTTATAGAACCAGACCTTTTAGTTGTGTTGGGGACCTGTTAGTGTGAGTGCTCAACTACATCCACGTGAACTGGTGAGTCTGAATTTTTTTCCATCTGTTGTTAGCAAATTAGCCACATGCTAATTTAGGCTAATTTATGTGTTCATGTGATTTTCTCTGCCCTTAGGTGCTTTATTTGTGTATTTCTGTATGTTGGCATGCTAATGCTAACAAGCTAGCGTGTGAATACTTTTGCATTTTCATTTCTGTTGGTGCTTTGTGATTGTATTTTGTAAGTTAGCATTCTGGTGCGAATGTGCTATTGCTAACATAGTATTGCATTTTTAGTCATTTCAATTGTTTAATTGGGTTGGTTGGTCCATACAGGCCAGGTGGTCCTACCCTACCTTGGGACCACTCCAACAAACGGATGGCGAGCTAGAACTTGAGCCAGGAGCCTGACGCCTCTCTCTTTTTCCTTGTCTTCAAACCAAGTCAGGGTCTGGTAGGAGGCTTAGCAGCCTGTTTTTCTCTCCCCACTACTTGGGTCAAGCATTTCAAATACCCATTCAACTTGTGACCAATAAAGCAGCGCTAATGGACACTCACCCTGTATTGCCATAAACTGAAGCCATGCATTTGTACTCTTGACTGTTTGTTACTTACAAACGTTGGGGTGGGGAAAGTGAACTGGATTTTTGTCTACCTGTTGATCAACTGTAAAATGTGTACACACTGGTATTTTGTAAATATTTATTTTTTGTGTCACTTTTTGTAAAATACATATTTCACTCAAACCAACTCTGTCTGTCTTTATTCATTGCCGCTGCCCTCTAGTAGCCGAACTAGATCTTCCTGATTTGCCCACTAATTTGTCACCTCAGTGGTGCCCTTAACACGGCTCATACTTGTTACACATGCTTAAAAGCAAAATAAACGTGCAGTTAGCGTTTATTTTACGTAAATGTGTCGCGATACAGTGCTAGTCTGTTAGTGAATGTAGTTAGCAGCCGCCTAAATCCCCGAATTCGTCATAGATATAGACTAAAACAGTCTCAATTCTTGGTCAAAAGCAAAAAACAAACAAACGTGCAGTTAGCATTTATTTTTACGTAAATATGTCTAAATACAATGCTAGTCTGTTAAAGAATTTAGCTAGCGGCCACCTGATGTAAACATCTTTTCCGGTGAAAATTCTTGTGAGTAAATGCTTAAGTCTCCAAAATCTTTGTTTTACGTCCATATCTATAGTCTCGATTCTTGGTTGACAGCAAAAAAAAAGTGCACTTAGCATTTATTTATGTAAATATGTTGAAGTACAATGCTACTCTGTTAGCGAATAAGGCTAGCAGCCGCCTGACGTAAACAGCTTTTCTGGCGAAAATTCTTGTGAATAAATGCTTAAATCCCTGAAGTTTCGATTCACGTTTAAAAGAAAAAAAAAGAAAAAAAAAAAAACATGCAGTTAGCGTTTATTTTACGTACATATGTCAAAGCACAATCCTAGTCTGTTTGTGAATTGAGCTAGCAGCCGCCTGACGTAAACAGAGCTTTTCCGGTGAAAATTCTTGTGAGTAAATGCTTAAATCCCCGAAATCTTAATAGATATGGACGTCAGTCTCAATTCTTGTATAAAAGCAAAGAAACCGTGCAGTTAGCGTTTATTTTACGTATATGGTATGGTGAAGTATAATGCTACTCTTAGCGAATGAGGCTAGCTGCCGCCTGACGTAAACAGAGCTTTTCTGGCGAAAATTCTCGTGAATAAATGCTTAAATCCCCGAATTCCTTATAGATATAGATGTAAAACAGTCTCGATTCATGGTTAAAAGCAAAATAAAAAAACGTGCAGTTAGCGTTTATTTTACATAAATGTGTCGAGGTACAATGCTAGTCTGTTGGGGAATGTAGCTAGCAGCCGCCTGACGTAAACAGAGCTTTTCCGGTGATGAATAAATGCTTAAATCCCCAAATTCTTTATAGATATGGACGTACAACAGTCTTGATTCTTGGTTAAAAGCATCAACAACAAAAACTTGCAGTTAGCAGTTATTTTATGTAAATATTGCGAAGTAAAATGCCAACGCTGTAGCGGCTAATTTCGCAATTGATTTTTTTCACATTTCAAAATGCATGCATGGTACGAAAAGTATAATAATTACCTTGAATCCTCAAACAAATCACTCGAGACAATTCTTCCTATTTGTATGTGGTACAGCTTTCGTAGTTTGCTTCGTGAATTGCGATTAATTACGATTAATGAATTTTTAATCTGTAATTAACTCGATTAAAAATTTTAATGGTTTGACAGCCTTAATTTAATGTATTTTGTGTTCCTCATTTTCATCTGCTTTCCCATATTTTGTTTATTGGCAGTGGCGGCCAATGAATGAAGTTAAAGTCCTGGCTACCTACCGATAGCCATGAAATCCTCGTGGTCCCAGGCCTGCAATTGCGCCAGCGGCCCGCTGTAGAGCAGCAGCCCGCCGGGCACTTCGGTGATGAACTCCAGCGAGATGTGGCTTTCAAAACACGGCGTCATGGGAGGGAACCAGGCGTAGCCGTTGCCGCGGAAACTGTGCTTGTTCTGCTGGCACTCGGGACCCTCCAACTGGGCTGGGCACTGGCACCTGGAAAAACACGTGGGTAGGCTGGTTACTCAAATCTGTTAATAAGATAAAATGTCAGGATGCGTGGACGAGGTGGGCCCAAATGCAGGGTGGTGATCGTAACAATAATCGTAACAAAAACACAGTTCAAATAAAACTCCGAAACAGCGAGGCAAAGTAAACTCAGGCTACTAACAAACTTACTGAAACAGGAATGAGGGCTTGGATAGAGAAACAGACACTGGGATCAACATGAAATCGACAATCGGAAAGACGATGACCGAACAAGAAAATACAGACATGGGGTACATGTGGGTGACACGAGAGGAAGCAGATAGGAGCAGGCACAACAGGTGAAATCAATGGATAATCACATGACAAGACACACTAGGGCACAAACCTAACACAACTTAACTCAAAGCATGACACCATATCAACAGGGAGGGACCCGTAAATTCCCAATATCAACAGAAAGTGGCCTGTGAATACCTTGAAAATCAACAGGGTGTGACCTGTAAATGCCCCCAAATCAACAACGAGTTGCCTTTAAATGCCAGAAAACAATAGGAAAATACCTGTAAATGCCCCAAAATCAATAGGAAGTGGCCTCTAAATACCTCAAAATAAAAAGGAAGTGACCCAAAAATGGCCCAAAATGAAACGAAAGTTTTCTAAAATCAACAGGAAATGACGAGAAATGCCTGTTGATGTTGAGCCACGTACTATTCATTTGAGGACAATATCTAGTAACTTCCTGTTCAGTAACCCAAAATCAACAGGAAGTGACCTGTAAATTTGGACAATCCGGCCACTTTACCGTTCGCCCGTAAACGGCAATTTTCCGAAAAAAAGAGAAGCAATTTTCAAAATGTATCTAGTCCTACAATTTTTGACCAAATTACATAATTTAGGTATCAAAAATTCCGGGACGGTGAGGGGCATAAAAGTTGTATACAGAATTTGGAAAAAAATTACGGTTCCCCGGAAATTTGACAAAAACGTTCCCATTAATTTATAATGAGAAAAAAAAAGTTTCAAAATGTATCTAGTCTTACAATTTTTCACCAAATCACACAATTTGGGCATCAAAAATTCCAGGACGGTGAGGGGCATAAATGTTATCAACACAATTTGGAAAAAATATACGCTTCCCCGTAAATTTGCCCAAAACTGCCGATTCATTTTTAATGGGAAAACAAGAAAAGTTTGCCATGGACGTCCAAAATGTTTCCCATTCATTTTCAATGGGCAAAAAACAAAATTTCCCCAAATCAACAGAAAATGACCAGCTATCAATGGGACGTGTCCCCCAAACTTCCCCGCTTCCATTGACACTTATAGAGGGTGTTGCCATTGCCAGCCATGGATGTCCAAATTTCCCATTCATTTCTAATGCCATTTACTTTATTTATTGCCATTGACTGGCATGTTTGTCCATTCTATTGATGCCAATGTACTTGGAGGCCATTGACAGCCATGGACGTCCAAATTTTTTCCCATTCATTTTCAATAGCAAAATAAAAACAATGTCCCCATATCAACAGGAAATGACCAGATGTCAATAGGACGTGTCCCCCAAACTTCCCCGATACCATTGACGCTTATGAAGGGTTCCGCCATTGACGTCCAAATTTCCCATTCATTTCTAATGGCATTAACGGGTTTGTTTGTCCATTCTATTGACGCCGATATACTTGGATTCCATTGACGCCTATGTAAGACGATGCCATTGACGGCCATGGACGTCCAATTTTTTTCCGATTAATTTTCAATGGTAAAAAAAAAAAACAATGTCCTCAAATCAACAGGAAATGACCAGAAATAATAGGACGTGTCCCCCAAATTTCCACGATACCATTGACAAGGGTGCTGCCACTGACGGCCATGGTCGTCCAAATTTTTCGTTCATTTCTGATGGCATTTAATTAGTTTAATGCCATTGACAGGCATGTTTGTCCATTCTATTGATAGCCATGGGCGGGGCTACGATCTGTATAGCCACACAGGAAAGACCAGGTGTAATTTCTCCAGAAATTGCAGTTTCTAGTTATAAATATTCTTGTAAGTTAATTTTATTGCTTACACTGAGTTTCGGGGTCATCAACATGTTGTGCCCCTTCCCCAAAAGTCAAACGCCACCTATGCTCTTAGTTGTTGTATCGCTTTATCGCCATTACCTTCCACCCCTAATTTACATGTGCCTGAGACTAGACGGCAACCAGTCCATTGTCAGTTGGTGAACTGATGTTGACTGGCAGTCAATCATCTTTTTTTTTTTCTTCTTGTTTAACACTTTCCGTCATTCTTTTTAGTGTGAACTCTTTGATACATGACTTCTCCCTGCTCGTCACACAAGCTTTCCCGTCTTTTCTTCCGATGTTCCCGTCCTCTTACCCAAAGCGTAACTTTTCCCTCTTCCCCGTACGTCCAATTTTCTCGACAAGGCGTGTCTCGTCTCCGACTTGACACGCTCGCTCCCGCTTTTCTTCCCACGCTCTGAGCCACGTCTACCTTTGACTTCTTACAAAGTTCTTTGCAGACATCGCAGCTGTCAGAACGTGGACTCATTCACCTCTGCTACCAGATTTGACGTTAATGTTTTATTACAGACAACAGGAAAAATAGCTTTGCTTCTTTGTTTCCTGTCTCCCCTTTAACTTTTTGTTCTCAGTTTTCTATTTAAGGCAGGAGGATGTTCGTGATTGAGGTTCAGTAAAAACAAAAATAAGTTTGAAACAAACTCCACTAGTTAGTCAGAAATGACAGGCACACCTTCAATGAATGGACGGTTTGAAAATTGACTTTATAGTAGTAATTAGTAGTTGGCATTGCATTATGCATCCACTAGATGGAGCTCTTGCCACGTTGCCCTCTGGCATACGCTACAAGGCCAAACCAACAAAAACAAACAGACCGAGAGACGGTTTCTTTCCAAGAACTCCAACCATACTCAAGTTTGGCACTGAAATGTCACTGTCATCGCACTGCTAATGCCACAACATGTCACATGCATCTTACGAAGTATTATCTTCCTAGCAATCTGACTACTGCATAATCTGGATACTGCATATGCAATATTTACACTGTGACATCAATACAGTCTTATGAAAAAGTGTCTGAACCTTTTGGAATTTCACACATTTCTGCATAAAATCACCATCAAATGTGATCTGATCTATGTCAAAATCACACAGATGAAAAAAAAAGTATCTGCTAACCCTAAGTAAAACCACCCATTTAAAGGTTTTCATATTTCAATGAAGAAGTATTTTATATATATATATATATATATATATATTCTATGTAATAAAACAATATTTAATAACAGTATGTAACAAAAAATATAATATAGATTTTGTGTGAATTCGATGTATGTCATATAACAATAATAATCTGCTAATCTTAATTTCATTTTATATATTTATTTTTAACAATAATATATGATAAAATAATTTTGCATATTTTTAAATTTTTTATTGATAATAAATAATTTTTTTTCTATATATCTCACAAAAAAATTGTTAATAATAAATAGTGTAATTTTATATATTTGTTTTATTTTTTCTATGTATGTAATAATATTTTTAATGATAATATATTAATAGTATATAATAGCATAATTTTGTACATGTTTATATTTTTGTATATTATAATAATTATCATAGTATCAATATAATATTTTACATTCCATATTACACATATTATAGTAATAACATTTAAATAATACCTTAATACTAAATAATAATAATTTATATATTTTGAAATATTTTCTATGTATGTAATAAAACAATATTTAATAACAATATATTAATAATAAATCATGTAATAATATAATTTGTATATTTTTATCTTTTTACTATGTACAGTGGTATGAAAAAGAATCTGAACCTTTTGGAATTTCTCACATTTCTGCATAAAATCCCCATCAAATGTGATCTGATCTTTGTCAAAATCACACAGATGAAAAAAAAGTGCTTTAACTAAAACCACCTAAACATTTATAGGTTTTCATATTTTAATGCGGATAGTGCGCAAACAATGGGAATGTCCCCCATATATAAAAGCAGTGACTCAAACTCAACAGGAAGTGACCTGTAAAAGCCCTAAAATGAACAGGAAGTCACCTGTTAATGCCCAATGATAAACAGGAAGTGACCAGTAAACTACCCACAATTAATAGAAAGTGACCTGTCAATGCCCAATGATCAACAGGAAATGACCTGTAAATCACCCAAAATTGACAGAAAGTGACCTGTCGATTCCCAAAATCAACGGGAAGTGACCTGGAAATGCCCAATAATACAGGAAGTGATAGATTTTGCCATGTGGTTTTTTTGCCATGTGGTAAAATGGATTTTGCCATGTGGCATTTTTTTTGCCACGTGGCAAAATGGATTTTTCCATGTGGCAAAATGGATTTTCAGAAAATGACCTGTTGATTCCCCAAATCAACAGGAAGTGACCTGGAAATGCCCAATAATACAGGAAGTGACGGATTTTGCAATGTGTTTTTTTTGCCATGTGGCATTTTTTGCATTTGTCACATGGCAAAAAAATGCCATGTGGCAAATGGGATTTTTCCATGTGGCAATTTTTTGCCATGTGTTTTTTTTTTTTTTTTTTTGCGATGTGGCAAAATGAATTTTGCCATGTGGCATTTTTTTTGCCATGTGGCAAAATGGATTTTCAGAAAATGACATGTCCATTCCCAAAATCAACAGGAAATGACCTGGAAATGCCCAATAATACAGGATGTGACGGATTTTGCCATGTGTTTTTTTTTCCATGTGGTAGAATGGATTTTGCCATGTGGCATTTTTTTTGCCACGTGGCAAAATGGATTTTTCCATGTGGCAAAATGGATTTTCAGAAAATGACCTGTTGATTCCCCAAATCAACAGGAAGTGACCTGGAAATGCCCAATAATACAGGAAGTGACAGATTTTGCATGTGTTTTTTTTTTGCCATGTGGCATTTTTTGCATTTGTCACATGGCAAAAAAATGCCATGTGGCAAATGGGATTTTTCCATGTGGCAATTTTTTGCCATGTGTTTTTTTTTTTTTTTTTTGCGATGTGGCAAAATGAATTTTGCCATGTGGCAAAATGGATTTTCAGAAAATGACATGTCCATTCCCAAAATCAACAGGAAATGACCTGGAAATGCCCAATAATACAGGATGTGACGGATTTTGCCATGTGTTTTTTTTTCCATGTGGTAGAATGGATTTTGCCATGTGGCATTTTTTTTGCCACGTGGCAAAATGGATTTTTCTATGTGGCAAAATGGATTTTCAGAAAATGACCTGTTGATTCCCCAAATCAACAGGAAGTGACCTGGAAATGCCCAATAATACAGGAAGTGACGGATTTTGCAATGTGTTTTTTTTGCCATGTGGAATTTTTTGCATTTGTCACATGGCAAAAAAATGCCATGTGGTAAATGGAATTTTTCCATGTGGCAAAATGGATTTTGCCATGAAGCTTTTTTTTGCCATGTGGCATTTTTTGCCATGCGTTTTTTTTTTTTGTTTTTTTTTTTTTGCGATGTGGCAAAATGAATTTTGCCATGTGACATTTTTTTTGGGCATGTGGCAAAAGGGATTTTTTCATGTGGCAGAATGGATTTCGTGGCCTTTTTTTGCCATGTGTTTTTTTTTTTTTTTTTTTTTTTTTTTTGCCTTGTGGCAAAATGGATTTTGTCATGTGGCATTTTTTGCACTTTGCCACATGGCATTTTTTGGCATGTGGCAAAAGGGATTTTTCCATGTGGCACATTGGATTTTGCCATGAGGCTTTTTTTTGCCATGTGGCATATTTGCCATGTGGCAAAATGGATTTTTTTTGCCGTGTTGCACCCTAAACCTAAACCCAAAATATATACATATACATATATAGATGTATTACGTGAAAATAAAAACACAAAAACGTAACTTTTGGCCTCAAAACATGAATATAATCAGAACTCCAAAAATAAAAATGTGAACAATTACAACAAGTAAAGTAAATGAAGTAATGGATCCAACCAATATAAAATACAAAGCAGCCATGTAGCAGTTGCTAACAGACACACTCACAAAAAAAACCAAAACGCTGGCAGCATTTATCATGTGAGGGATTTACCAACAATGCAGAAACAGATGAGGACCATTAATTCACTCGCCTTGTATGGATGACATTTTGTGTTTCAGAGTGTGTGTGTAATCCCCGGATTATCAGGGGTGGTCTGATGTGGATGTCATGCACGAGGAATCGCATCATCCCGCCCTCCTTTTTCCAGCTGCTTCTAATTAAACCAAGCTGTGCGCTCATATTAACTTTTACTACCACATATGCTCAATGACACTGCGTGTGTGGATTAAAGTCTACTGTGTGGAGCACGCCGCGTTCAAAATTGTACAATTGGAGCAGGATTGTATTTATTTGTATCCTTGATTTGGTGAGACAATCGAGAACAGTTTCTGTGTTCAGTGTTTTCGCCCCAAGGATGCTACTAGCAAACTGGACAAATTGCCATAGTAGCTTTGCTATGATGGTTGGTATATTGAGTCACTTCCTGTTGATTTTGAGCCATTTCGGGTTCATTTCCTGTAGATATCAAGTCACTTCCTGTTGATATTGGGGCATTTCGGTGTAACTTCCTGTTGATGTCAATTCACTCCGTGTTGATATCAGGTCACTTCCTATAAATGGAATTGGCATACATAACCGTCAATGGCATTGACATGTATGGGCGTCAATGGTATCAATGTGCATGGATGTCAATGGCATCGACGTACTTGCTGTTGATATCAGGGCACTTCCTGTTGATTTTTGCCACATGGCAAAAAAAAAGTCACATGGCAATACCCATTTTGCCATATGGCAATACCCATTTTGCCACTTGGCAAAAAAAATGCCACATGGCAAAAAAAAAAAAAATGACACTTCGAAAAATCAACTTGCCACATGGCAAAAAAAAATTGCCACATGAAAATAATACATTTTGCCACTTGGCACCAAAAACAAACAAACTAACTAACTAAAAAACAAAAAAACACACATGGCAAAATCAATTTTGCCACATGGCAAAAAATGCCACATGGCAAAGCACATTTTACCACATGGCAAAAGCAAACAAACAAACAAACGAACAAACAAAAAAACAACACACATGGCAAAATCAATTTTGCCACATGGCAAAAAAAATTGCCACATGAAAAAATACATTTTGCCACTTGGCACCAAAAACAAACAAACAAACTAACTAACTAACAAACAAAAAAAACAACACACATGGCAAAATCAATTTTGCCACATGGCAAAAAATGCCACATGGCAAAGCACATTTTGCCACATGGCAAAAGCAAGCAAACAAACAAACAAACAAAAAAACAACACACATGGCAATATCAATTTTGCCACATGGCAAAAAAAATGCCACATGGCAAAACACATTTTGCCACTTGGCAAAAAATGCCACATGGCGAAATCAATTTTGCCACATGGCAAAAAAATGAAATATGGCATTAAAAAAAAAAAAAAAAACTAACATGGCAACATCCATTTTGCCACATGGCAAAAAAATGTCACATGGCAATACCCATTTTGCCACTTGGCAAAAAAATAATGCCACATGGCAAAATACATTTTGCCACTTGGCAAAAGCAAACAAATGAACAAACAAAAACAACAACACACATGGCAAAATCAATTTTGCCACACGGCAAAAAAAATGCCACATGGCAAAGCGCATTTTGTCACATGGCAAAACACATTTTGCCACTTGGCAAAAAAATGCCACATGGCAAAATCAATTTTGCCACAAGGCAAAAAAATGCAACATGGCAAAAAAAAAAAAAAAAAAAAAAAAAAAACACACACACACATGGCAACATCAATTTTGCCACATGGCAAAAAAAATGCTACATGGCAATATCCATTGTGCCACATGACAAAACCCATTTTGCCACATGGCAAAAAACTGCCACATGGCAAAAAAATTGCCACAAGTGACCGTGAAATGTCTCCAAATCAACAGGAAGTTACTTGATATCAACAGGAAGTGACCCTAAAATATCTTATTTTCTTAATTTTTATGTACTTACTGTTTGTATTCCCTAATGTATTTTGATTCAAATGTGCATCAAGGGTTTTTAATGATGTCAAATATTTACTTGTATGCATTCGGTGTACGTTTCTTCCAAAAATGAGAACAACAACAATCACTATTTTGAGAAGTGAATTTGAATGGAATGAAAGCTGGCAGCACAGCAATCAAGAAAAATTGCAGGCAGTCACATTGTGTCGTGACGTTGCCGTTGTGGTTGCTACGCTACCAAAAAGGGAGAAAATGAATCTTTTGTTGCACGCTAATTGCAGCAAATGTTCTCAAGCTCTCTACGCTAAACTAACTAAAACCCCCAGACGATCTTTTACATGCAATTTGCGCGTCCAATGACAGAAAGTTGTTCTCTCTCCTTTTTTTTTGTGTTTTGCAAATATGGATGAGGTTTAATTAAAGGGAAACGTAATTACGCTCAGCACCCAGGCACAGCTGGAACGTTTCACTGGTGGAAGCTTTGAGGTTATGTTGAATTTTCTCCCTTTTATTGTCGTGTTTTGTGTGGATTAGATCATAACTGCTACAATCGTCTGTGGTTTAGCTTTCACACCCCCACTGTGGTTCAATTATTGCGTTTTTTCCATTACTTAATTGCCAATTAACATAACATGGTATGAAAAGTTATCTGAACCGTTTGGAATTTCTCACATTTCAGCATAAAATCACCATCAAATGTGATGTGATCTTTGTCTCCGGATTCAAATGTTCAGCTATTCACTTAGTGTATGGAAAAGATACTTTTTAAAATGAATAATAAGCATGTCTTTTGCTTGTGGTGACACCAATCTAGATTGACTAAACCCCATGAAAAATTCGCAGATAGATGACTTTTGAGAGGGAGCAGGTTGTTTACTTATCGCAAAGTTAGAACTACCTTAAAATCATTTTCGGTTACTAACATTGGCGCTCACCTCTGGAATGCTATTGACCCAGCACTGACCAGCATAGGGTCACTGGCTGCCTTTAAAAGGATATACAAGGATAGTATTCTCAGTTGCTACCATGATTGATCTTAATACTATAAAACTACTGCCACACACACAGAGACACAACATAGTGTTCCCACAACAAATAAATGATAGGAATGTCAGGGGCAAAGATAAAGTAGTCACAACATAGCATGCCCTAAAAATAAGCCCTGTAGTAAATGCAGAACATTAACTGCTGACTTGCATGCTGTCTATTTGATTTGAACTGGAACAATTGTGTTCAATGGAGTTGCGGTACTGGTCGCTGAGTTGACAATGCGACCTCCATCGAGCCAACGCCCATGTTTGGGAAGAAAATTCATGTGAAGACAAAAAAAAAGAAACAAAAAAACAAACAAAATAAAAATTCATGTATCGCAATGTATTTTGCCACCATGTATTTACTGTGCGTCCTTGGTTGGTTGAAGGGGACAGGACTTGATAAGCATGTGCTTCTCCAGTCAGCCCTTGTCTTTTTTTCTTCGGTTTTGTTTCTTCGGGTTAATCATATCACAAAGCTTGTAACTTCAATGATACCGATGATGATGACAATAAAATAACTAGCCCTGAAAGCAGGACTCAACGGGCCCTGTGTTGATTTCTCCAATTTCTTTTGGGTGATTTTTTTGGGGGGGTCATTAGGTTATTTTTCCCTTCGAGGAGGAGTCGGTCTCATAAAAAAGGCCATTTCCTGTTCCCAGCAGGGGGCGCCAGGCCTAATGGGTGATATTTCAATGAAGTCGAGTTCAGGCTGGGATACATCACGTACATGCCAAATATGAAAAATATTGAACGTTGTATGGGGGAGTTATCAGTCATTTTCGGAATTTGGTGTTTTGTCAAAAAAAATGTCTGACTTTGGCACCCCATCGACTTTGGCACGATGAAAAATTTTTTCTGATACAGATGAAGTAGCAGAGTGTGAAACAACAGCCTTAATGAGTCACAGCAGTTCTTCACTGCTGTCATCAGATGAACCAATTTAGCCCTAATATATTTCATTGAAAAATACGTATTTTTTTTCTCCCACAGAAGTAGTTTTATCCCTAATATGTCATTGAAAAGTGCATAGTATTTTTTTTCTCCCACAGAAGAAGTAGCAGAGTGTGAACCCTAAACCCTAACCCTAAAACAAAAAAACAAAAACAAACAAAAAAACGCCCCGCACAGGTCAGCCTGTGAATGAAAACTCACCATTTTAATATGTGCAAATTTTAGTGAGTTTTTGAGCATGGTCAGAACTTCAAATTGGCCATTTTCATTTGCCCTGAAGAAGCCCTAACCCTAACCCTAATTCCCAAATAATCCGACTTTGGTACTCTGCCCAGGTCAGCCCCGTGAATGAAAACTCACTATTTCATATGTCTCATGAAGAGTCTCACCAATTTTGAGGAGGATCCAACTAACTGCCTCGGCTCAATGGTCTCAAACGTACACCCTGGTTTTCGACAAAAATGGCATGTTTTTCAATATTCAACCAAAATACCCAATTTCCTGTTGGGTTTGGAATATGGGTGCAAGAGACTTTTTGAAGCATTTTGGCCCAAGGTATCGACTCCCCAAATGTTATCGCTCTACGTTGAAAAAACCTAAATGGAGAGGCCTTTTTTAGAAATTCCAGGGGGCGCCACTGAGCCATTTTTTCACAACGTTGCCAAGTTATTGAAATTTTTGCGAATCCGCATGTCTGTGCAAATTTTGGTGAGTTTTTGAGCATGTTAAGACCTCCAAATGGGCCATTTTCATTTGCTATGAAGAAAGAATAACAATCCTTTGCAGAACAATAGGGCTTCGCACCATGTTGGTGCTCGGGCCCTAAATAAATATTAAATAAATAAATAAAATCACACAGATGAAAAAACTGTCTGCTTTAACTAAAACCACCCAAACATTTATAGGTTTTCATATTTGAATGAGGATAGCATGCAAACAATAACAGAATGGGGGGAAATAAGTTGGTACAAATCACTTTTATATCCAGAGAAGGGTCATCTGACTCTAATCAGCATATGTTTTGTGAGCATTGCGGTCCTCATTAGTCATTCCCATTCACACTCGCAAAACCACAGGGTCGGATTGCTCCAATTAGCATCTTGAGTATTTGTAGGGCCGGGCGGCCTTGGCTTTGTCGGACAGTGGACCGCACTAGCAGGCAATCGGGCGGACAACCTTTTTACAGTATGTTTTAGTGTTTGGTAACTGGTTTGGTGGTCTAATGTGATTGAATTGTATTGAATTTTAACTGACTGCAGGTGAGATTTAGTTATTGCCACCACCTGTTATGTGCCACAGTTAAGTAACAGGTACTGTTAATTACACAAATTAGAGAATCATCACGTGATTTTTCAAAGAGTGCCAATATTTTTGTCTGGTCGACTTTTGAAGTTTGGTGTAAATGATAAGGATTAAAATTTTTTCCCCCATTCTGTTTACTGTTTATTTATCGGAAGCAAAAATCATCAAAATCAATCAAAATCATTTTCTAGGAGAAATTGAGCATTATCTGACAGAATTGCAAGGGTGCCAATACTTTTGGCCAGCAGTATACATAAGTAAGCTTGCCCTTCTCCCTCCATCTCTCCCATCTAGACTCCTATCCCCAAAAACATTCTTTTAGTCCTCAAAATAATTGTTAATTAGTCTCCTCGAGAGCATTTTGGACATCAAATGTTGATGACAATTTCCTCCGCATGGAATCCGGTCATTAGCATTAAATTGTCTTGGCGTCCCGATCTAGAATGAAGTCGGGGCTGCCTCGGGCGTCTGTCATCTTGCCATTTGATTGGTCGCTCAGTCGCCAAATCCTGTGTCTCATTTACATACTCTAGCGACACTTGCAAATACGCTTGCGAAAATCAAAGTAGTCAAATTTCCAAGGGAATTTTCAGGAGGAAAACAAAAATCTGGACAACAGCAGAATGTTTTTTTTTTTAGTTGGTTTTTGACGTTTTGTGCTTTTCTCGGAACTTTGCGGGGGTGCGGGTCGAACGCGAAGCTATTAACTTTTGCTTTGAATCTGGACGGCATCCAGGATTTTCTTCCCCTTCAGTTAACATTGCAATGAAGGTCATTAGTTTTAATTCATTGTATTGTGCGGAGGCAGAAGCGCTTGCAAAAATGCATTTTCTAACTCCTATTATTTTTATTTTAATATTGTTTTTCAGTCACGAGTTAATTTAACATCCATTCACAGCAATGGAATCAAACTTGCAAACTACATGACCTTGCACATGTATAAGGGGATAGTATCCCAGACGACAAAAAATACAAAATAAAGGAGATCCATACATACAAAACAAAAACCACATACATACACACACAAATAGCACCTCATCAGTCATAAAAATGTGTAATAGGGCAATGTCTCCGTAGTTCAGCAGCACCAAATAGCCCCCACAGTAGTACTCACAACAATGGGGGCAAGGGGGTGACGTAACAGTTAGCTTCTGTAGCTAGGAGTCGGACCGCCAAGACCTTTGGCTGCTGCCCAACTCCCTATGCACCTGACCCCTTTGGCTGCTCCCACAGGTGGTGAGGCCACTGGAAGCGGGACCCATGTTGCCCCATGGGTACAGGCCCAGCCACCAGACCCTCATCTTTGAGCCCCACCTCCAGGCCTGGCTCCCGGTAGCCCGCGTCCGGGCAAGGGAAACCTGAGTCCATTCATTTTTTTAATCATAAGGGGTCATTTTGAGCCATACTTTGGCCCCTCACCTAGAGTGAGAAGCTTGCTCATCTGGGAGGAACTCTGTGTTGAGCCGCTACTCCTTTGCATTGAGAGGAGCCAGTTGAAGTGGCTCGGGCATCTGGTTCGGATGCCTCCTGGATGCCTCTCTGGAGGGCTGTGGGGAGACAATGTCTCTTGGCTGGCCTGGGAACACCTTGGCATCCTGCCGGATGAGCTGGTTGATGTGGCTGGAGAGAGGGAAGTATGGGCTTCCCTGCTAAAGCTGCTGCCCCTACGACCCGACCGATTAGGAGGTAGTTCATGGAGGGATGGATGGATGGTCCTCCCATTCCCATACCTCTTTTAATGCACTACATAGATTTTACTCCACGGGGCGGGGGCTTTGGTAAGTGGGATGTGCAGCTGGGAAGAACTTCCATGTAGAGGTCCCACTGCCTTCAGCCAGGCTCTCCTATTTCAATGCATACACTGCACTACCCTCCCCGCACAATCCCATCACGGTGCAGTAATAGGGCGGGAGGTGGGTCCCACACTTCTCCTGACTGCCAGTTTTGGGGATGGAGTGGGGGATTGGGGCTCTGGTCCCATGCCACCCGCAGTGGCTTCCGGATACTCTCCTGCTTCCATCTTCCCCTCTCTTTTCTGCCCAGGTATCCTCCTTGGGCTCCAGAGCGGATTGCAGGCCGAGTGCTGGTGGGTTGGTAGGGTGTCCCCCACTCTGGATGGGGACCCTGTCCTGCCCCGAGCTTAGTGGGCAATAGGGGTCCTGCAGTGTGCTGTGTCGGTTGGGGGTTGCGCCGGTTGCTGGGGGCCAAGTGGGCGGGTGGTTGAGGGGGCGGGTGTACATCCCCTCATCCATTCCCTGAAGGCCAGTTAATGGGGGTGTGTATGGTCCGGTGACCACCCTGTGTCCCGGGAGGATGACGGCGGCCCCCTTGTTGGAGCTTCAAGAGAAGGGATAAGCTGTGCCAGCTCACCCCTTCTTGATTGGCCGGGGAGGGGCCTGGCCCCCGCGTAGCATTTGCACTTGTCTGTAGGACTATGACATATCTGATGGGATTCACGCATGACTGGGTGCAATTCGACAGACTCAAGTAGAGAAACTATCAGTGCCAGGATTAGCGATCAGGCAGCATAGAATCGGATGTCAACATATCCACACTTACAAGTGATTCCCATAATACTGGGTTCTACACCTCACATTGCTGATTTTGGAATTACAATTAGCGAAAGATAGCACTACTGCTAGTATATTCATAGTGTCGGCGTTGTTGTTTGTTCTTCTCTTGTGTCTCTCCTTTTCTATTTTCTATTTTCTTTATTCTATTTTCTATCTTTCTGTCCCCCCATAACCTCTTCCTGCTCGCTACTTTCTCAAGCCAAACCTAAAAATACTTGCTCATACCTGAACACCAGATGGCAGCAGAGTGAGATCCACCTCACCCAAACACCAACTGCTACCAACTGCTAGTTACCACATTCTGATGAGTCAACTATTATCAAGGTTGCCAGATGAGAGACAGCCTCTAGCCCAATTAAGCGCAAAACCCGCCCAGTTCGATTATAAACAACCCAGATGACAACCTCTGGCTCAAGATCAGATCAAGACTCACCACTTGTACAACTCAAGGAACTGTAGCATTACTATTTTTTTTTTTTTGCCTGAGTACTATTTACCACCTCAAAGCAATTTGGCACCCCCTCAAAGAGATAGTGCCCTAGGCAACTGCCTATGCTGAGGGCTGAAACTGCAAGCGACTATTTTTGGTCATTTAAAAAAATAACTTATTATTATATTAAAAAAAGTCATAAATCATTCAAGGCTTAACATTTTGACAGGTCAGCATCAGTTCTTCAGCGTTTATACGCAATTTCTACCCAAATCGCATTTCCTAGTCAACATTACAAATTCATTCCACGCATTTCAGACAGAATGTTTGTTTTAACCACCAAGACAGGGTTGAATCAATACTTCTCGATGTCTTCTTAAGTACCTCTTCTCAAGTACAGACTGAGTACTTTTGCTACCTCCGTGCCAAGAAGACAAGAGGGTGCGTTTTGCGTTCTGGTCGCGTGGTAGCACGCCTTTCACGTGTCTAATGGAGCGTATGAAGGCCTCTTTGAAACCAATTAAAGCGGACACAAGATGCCAGCTCATCTTCTTGCCTGGCTATTCTCGAGTGCCGTGATGAAATAAAGCGCTCTCCATCTAACATACATTGTTGACGTCCAGCAGTGAGCCCTTGATTAACAATTCACTTCCAAGCCGCCGCCTTCAAAAAAAAAAAAAAAAAAAAGGAAAACAGATTATTGCGTGGAGATGAAATGTTTGTTTTGAAGATCGGCGTATCCTCCGAGTTTTGGCACCGGCTTCTTCTGAAGAGCAAAGCGGCTAATTAGTTGAATGTGTAAAGCGAGGCTTGTGATGCAACTGTGGCGGAGGGGCAACATGGGTGTTGACCGGGGATGTCAGATTTCATCAATAGAATGGAGAATGGGCAATGGTGGCGCAGTTGATGGGCACATTCTTACAATGTGCCCATTGTCGTTGTACCCTTGGGCAAGCTACTTCACCTTACTTGTGTTGAAATTCGCCTCCCCAGACAAGCCGCACGGAAACAGCGACAGCTGAACAAAGTGCCGCTCTGCCGATGCTGCCTCCGCGTGCGCCACCCGGGAAAGCGGAACTTCGTGCGTTCTCTTCTTATTTTAACCCTTTGTACTGACTTTGAAGAACACTCACCGAAAACAGGTTGACAATTTATCCGTCGACAGTGGTCAAAAACAAGGCAAAAAACAGACGACGGAGGGAACAATGCTGAATCCAAAGAAAGGCTACATAGCAAATGTTTCCGAGCAGCAAATCTGTGTTATCTCAGTGTCCAGTGTTTTTTAAGTCCGTTGGCCGGCCGAAGGTGTGTCCGGGCGTTGCTTTGGGATCATCCCTCTCTGGCCGGTTTCGGGCTGTTTAGGTTCGTGCGTGGATGGGATGTGGTTGCCACAGCGACCGCCGCTGGTCTTGACGTCACAAGCGCCCACAATCCACTTTGTTATCGGGCTGGCTCTACTTGTTTTAGGACAAAGAGCGCTTTGTCCTTGCAGAACTGATTTGCAAGTTTTGGTGCGTCAATCTTGCTCGTGACGCATATGTTGGGCTTCTATGATAAGATGCCGTTGTGTATCTATGCAGCTGTTCATGAAACTATGGTGTGCTATTTATTTTATATTAGGTGCAGTCCTTCAGTACATATGAGAAATGATACTATTCCCTGGTTAATTACAGTGCCTTGCAAAAGTATTCGGCCCCCTTGAATTTTGCAACCTTTCGCCACATTTCAGGCTTCAAACATAAAGATATGAAATTTAATTTGTTTGTCAAGAATCAACAACAAGTGGGACACAATCGTGAAGTGGAACAACATTTATTGGACAATTTAAACTTTTTTAACAAATAAAAAACTGAAAAGTGGGGCGTGCAATATTATTCGGCCCCTTTACTTTCAGTGCAGCAAACTCACTCCAAAAGTTCAGTGAGGATCTCTGAATGATCCAATGTTGTCCTAAATGACCGATGATGATAAATAGAATCCACCTGTGTGTAATCAAGTCTCCGTATAAATGCACCTGCTCTGTGATAGTCTCAGGGTTCTGTTTAAAGTGCAGAGAGCATTATGAAAACCAAGGAACACACCAGGCAGGTCCGAGATACTGTTGTGGAGAAGTTTAAAGCCGGATTTGGATACAAAAAGATTTCCCAAGCTTTAAACATCTCAAGGAGCACTGTGCAAGCCATCATATTGAAATGGAAGGAGCATCAGACCACTGCAAATCTACCAAGACCCAGCCGTCCTTCCAAACTTTCTTCTCAAACAAGGAGAAAACTGATCAGAGATGCAGCCAAGAGGCCCATGATCACTCTGGATGAACTGCAGAGATCTACAGCTGAGGTGGGAGAGTCTGTCCATAGGACAACAATCACTGCACAAATTTGGCCTTTATGGAAGAGTGGCAAGAAGAAAACCATTTCTCAAAGATATCCATAAAAAGTCTAGTTTAAAGTTTGCCACAAGCCACCTGGGAGACACACCAAACATGTGGAAGAAGGCGCTCTGGTCAGATGAAAGCAAAATGGAACTTTTTGGCCACAATGCAAAACGATATGGTTGGCGTAAAAGCAACACAGCTCATCACCCTGAACACACCATCCCCACTGTCAAACATGGTGGTGGCAGCATCAAGGTTTGGGCCTGCTTTTCTTCAGCAGGGACAGGGAAGATGGTTAAAATTGACGGGAAGATGGATGCAGCCAAATACAGGAACATTCTGGAAGAAAACCTGTTGGTATCTGCACAAGACCTGAGACTGGGACGGAGATTTATCTTCCAACAGGACAATGATCCAAAACATAAAGCCAAATCTACAATGGAATGGTTCAAAAATAAACGTATCCAGGTGCTAGAATGGCCAAGTCAAATTCCAGACCTGAATCCAATCGAGAATCTGTGGAAAGAGCTGAAGACTGCTGTTCACAAACACTCTCCATCCAACCTCGCTGTTTCGCAAGGAAGAATGGGCAAGAATGTCAGTCTCTCGATGTGCAAAACTGATAGAAACATACCCCAAGCGACTTGCAGCTGTAATTGGAGCAAAATGTGGCGCTACAAAGTATTAACGCAAGGGGGCCGAATAATATTGCATGCCCCACTTTTCAGTTTTTTATTTGTTAAAAAAGTTTAAATTATCCAATAAATTTTGTTCCACTTCACGATTGTGACCCACTTGTTGTTGATTCTTGACAAAAAATTAAAATTATATATCTTTATGTTTGAAGCCTGAAATGTGGCGAAAGGTTGCAAGGTTCAAGGGGGCCGAATACTTTTGCAAGGCACTGTATATTACGTGTGTTCGAGTAATGCAAACAGTTAGACGGTGCCTACGAGAAATGGTACCTTTTTTTCCTTTTCCCCCTCAGGAGCCCCGATAAAGTGATTCACTTTACTGTGTTCAAGGCCACTGAGTGAAGTCTGCCTAAACAATAGTTCAATGAATGTGTTATACTAATGCAAACAATTATATGGTGTGTGCGAGAACGATACCTTTTCCCTTCACTTGCCTGTGCTAAACTAGCATGTCGGCCAGGGGTGGATCAAGAAAAATGACACCTGAACTCAACCGCCCATATCTGCAACAGAAGAAGACACAAACGCACCCCTCTTCCTGCCCATGGCCCGCCCCACGAGAGCCTTCAAAAAGACTGAATGTTTAACTAAACTTTGTCGTTTTTCTCGGGAATCTTTTGTTGTTGTTGTTATAATAGGCCCTAAAAGTGTGAGAGACTCTCTAACTTCCAAGATAGTCACTCTGGAAAATGTGAGTGTAGCCTCCAGCACCACAGTTAAAAACCTAGGAGTTGTATTTGACCCAGACCTATCATTTAAAGCTCATATTAAACAACCCTGCAGAACAGCCTTTTTCACCTGCGCAACATAGCCAAAATTTGAAATATTTTGTCTAAAAGCGATGCAGAAAAATTAATTCATATGTTCGTTACATCTAGATTGGATTACTGTAACTCAGGGGGTCCCCAAACTACAGCCCGCCTCCACATTTGGTCCGGCCCACTGAACAATTTATTATTATTTTTTTTACTTGTGTTATTTATTTCCTGGCTTTTTCTGTGAAGAACCCAGAGAGGGTTATTTGGTTATTATCTATTTAATTAATAGTGTTATTATATTATATTGTATTGTATTGTATTGTATTATATTATACAAAGAAATTTTAATTGAATTGAATTGTTGACTTGTGATACGAGGACCCTGGAACCTGTCTGCCTCCTCGCCTGGGTCTGTTGCTGTTTTGCCTTGCAGTTTGATCGCTGTCGACCTGAATAAATTGTCAACTTGTGTTTCGAAGCCTTTCTCCAGCTTTCAAAATGGAGTCAGAACAAGGGGTTAAGACTAAGGTGATTGGCGGAGTTTGGCATTTTGGCCGGGTTGTCGGGTATCGCCAGCGTGGGTCGTTGGAGCAGCCCCAGCGCGGGTCCGACGGTTCGGCTGGCGTGATTCCGGTAATCTGGCTAAAGGGTCCGATTCTTTCATGGCTGTCTGCAATTTAGGAGGGCGACAGTCAGAGGGAGGAGGGGTAGAGGTTGAAGTCGGTATGCATCTCGCCTAATGTAATCTTCTGATATGCTTGCAAGCATGACCACAAATGGAACTGTTTTTCACTGAAACTGCTGATAGCTTTGCCTCAGATAATCATGGACTCATGGAAGGCTAATGACCTATTTTGCAAGATCTGCAAGAGTTAATCACCAAACGTTCCAGACACACATCCTTATTTGTATATGAGGAAGGCCAAGCCATCTGTTTAGTGTGCATTTCTCTACACGGCTTGTTCTGTAACTAAATGGACCCAGAAATTTCTGAAATTAGAACTGTGCGGTGTTGAGCTCTTGCCTCCAGTCTTCATTTAACAATCCAGTCTAGCCGTCTCACCTGAAGTGAAAACGAACATGCGGAGGACATCCGACTATTTCGACTTACAAACCAGGTCCTGGAACAAATTAAATTTGTATGTAGAGGTACCACTGTATTACGGTGTAAAAAAAAAAAAAAAAAAAAAAAAAAACACTTTAGTGCCACTTAAACTCATTGGCTGCCACTGACAGCGCTCGACGTCCAAACCATTTTGGCAGGGAATTTTGATTGTTCGATCTTATGACATCGTTATAAGGAGCATCCAAATAAAGTGTTAGCAATTATCTTGCCTCGAGGTCACTAACCAATCAGAGAACCGCAAAAATGCAAACCTCAATTAGGTAGTAGCTTGAATCCGATTTTTTACAACAATATACAAGAAATCTTGGAAACGAGGTCATAAATGTAGGTCACCCGGAAACTTGTTTGCAACTTTATGGACAATTTCCCTCCGCTCGCAAACCATCTGCGATGATGGCTAACAATTATTGTCTCTCCGATCACCCGTGGCGACATAATGGCGGCGGGGGAATCCACCGGAAATGGCGGCGGGGGGTTTTGCAATAAACAGTGCCGTCGGGGAGTTCTAAATGTGGATAAATAGCCAATTGTTGCCAGTCCCTGTTTTTTAATCCCGCCCCCTGTGGAGTCATTTGCATATTTGTGTTCTGACATTGGAGCGAGAAAAGCTCCTAGAGAGGCTTTTGGGTCTCTTGGGGGCTTGGCACCTAATCAAGCAAGTAATGTACACAAAGACTATTTACAACGCAGGTGGCTAATTTGCATTGTGTGGGGGTAATGCCAGAGTCAGCAGGTGGCGCTATGCTGAATTGAAATTTAATAGGAATTGTCTTATATTTCTTTTGGAGTTATTTCATATTAGAACTATGTTCCTTGCAGCCCCACACCCAAAAAAAAAAAAAAGCCAATATATTATTTGTTTTATTTTGTGGCCAACGTTGTTAAGCAGTTTTAAAGTCATAAACTAGAAATGTTTTAAAGTTTTATGTGGCAAAGTTGAGGTGTGGGTATTATTATTGTCTGCCCCCCCCCCCCCCCCCACACACACACACACACAACCCACAACACAAAAAAAAATGTTTTTACTTGATATTATCACTTTTCTTACATGATAATCATGATATTTTTACATAACAGCATCACGGTTTTACATGATAGTTACCACGTTTTTAGATGATAATTACCACCATTTTAAATTATTAATATATATATTTTTTAACAAATTACGTTTTTACATGATAATTATCACATTTTTTTACATCATTATCACATTTTTATATATCTATCAAATTTTTACATGATATTTGCGTTTTTACAAATCACATTTTTACATCATCATCACGTTTCAAAATGATTACTGTTTTCACATGATAATTACCATGTTTTTACACAACAGTATCACATTTTTACATGAGAATTATCACTTTCTTATGTGATAATTATCATATTTGTACATGATCATTATCAGTTTTACATGATGGTTATCACGTTTGTGTTGAGGTTAGGCATGTGCCGGTATGAGATTTTGACGGTACGATAACCGTGAGCAAAAATACCGCGGTTTCACGGTATTTTTGCTATTTTGAGATGTATGGGTTAAAAAAAAAAAAAAAGGAACAGGAATTTTTTTTTCAGAACATAGTTGCAAATTGGAACATGAATATATTGTTAAAATAAATAAAATGTCAATTAAAAAAAACTAATATTATAAATAAAATTAAAATACAATTTATAGACTATACCCACAGCTCAAGTTGCTCAAGATTAGAGCAAGAACAAAACAATTTCTATAAAAAAGTAAAAACACTTCTAAATAAAAAATTTTAAAAATTATACTGCATGACTTTGTTTTGAGGGTGGAAAAGCTCAAGTGAAGTTTCGCTATTTTCAGCTACTGTGTCAACTCTAGTCTACATGTCATGCCTTTGTGTTAAAAAGAACATAAATGATTTATAAGTTAATAAGTTAGTTAAAAATGTATAAGTTAGTTAAAATGTCAATATTGTTGTGAAGAGGTTTCATCTAAAAAAAAAAAAAAAAAAATTGGGAGTGTGACCTCTCCTTGATCCAGCGAACGTGGATTTGTGCTTAGGGCAAGATCATCTTTCTGCAATTAGCGATCTTTGAGGCTACCCCCCCCCCCCCCCCCTCATTCAAGCGATTCAAGCTTGTTTTCTCACTCTGCGGCTGTAAAACTCGACGAAGTTGCTCTCCCAGCTAAACCTAGGCTAACATTCGTCTTTGTAAGCTTTTATTTAGTTTGTATATCGAATTTGAAAGGAAAATGTGTGTTTTGTTTTTGGCGAACTTTTTCCATGGTGCTAATCTGTTGAAGCTACTCACACATGGAAAAATACAATTGTACAACGTTTTAAATGTATGCATTTTGTATATTCCACTTACCACGATTTGAGAGCTCAATAAATTGAAATTGAAAGAGTATTTGTTATTGGGTTCGCTGGCTGTCTAGCCGATAGAGTCACTTTCACAAACAGCAACAAACGGGAGGGGCTGAGCGCTGCCGCGCCACGTCACTTCTGGCTGCAGTTTTGACACATGAAAAATAGCGAATACCGTTCTACGGTCTGACGGAAAATTTTTGTGGTTTTGAAACCGCGACGTTTTCACACCACGGTAAACCGTGAAACCGGTCACTGGCACGAGGTGTGGGTATCATGATTGTCTGCCCTCCCCCACACACAACCCACAACATAAAAAAATGCTGTCTTTACTTGATAATTATCACTTTCTTACATGAAGATCATGATATTTTTACATAACAGCATTACGGTTTTACATGATAGTTACCACATTTTTAGATGATAATTACCACAATGTTACATGATTTATGATATATTTTTTTAACAAATTACGTTTTTACATGATAATTATCACGTTTTTTTTACATAATTATCCCATTTTTATATATCAAATTTTTACATGATATTATTTGCGTTTTTACATATCACATTTTTACATCATCATCACGTTTCAAAATGATTACTGTTTTCACATGATAATTACCATGTTTTTACACGACAGTATCACATTTAAGGAGTGGGTATTATTATTGTCTGCCACCCCCCCACCCCCCCCCCCAACAACCCACAACACAAAAAAATTCTGTTTTTAATGATCACTTTCTTACATGATGATCATGATAATTTTACTTAACAGCATCACGGTTTTACATGATAGTTACCACATTTTTAGATTATAACTACCACGATTTTACATTATTGATTACATATACACTTTTTAACAAATTACGTTTTTACATGATAATTATCACTTTTTTTTACATAATTATCACATTCTTACATATCTATGAAATTTTTACATATTATTTGCATTTTTACATATCACATTCTTACTTCATCATCACGTTTCAAAATGATTACTGTTTTCACATGATAATTACCATGTTTTTACACGACAGTATCACATTTTACATGATAATTATCACTTTCTTACATGATAATTATCATATTTTTGCACGATAGTTATCAGTTTTACATGATGGTTATCACGTTTGTGCTTGTAAATGTTTTTACATATCAAATTGTTATATAACTATCACGTTTCAAAAGGATAATTACCATGTTTTTATATGATAGTTATCACATTTTTATACGACTATGATATATATCACCTTTTTACATATAATTTTTACATAATTATCATGTTTTCATATATCAGATTTTTAAATAATTATTGCATTTAAACAATCATCGCGTTGTAAAATGATAATTACCATGTTATTATATAGTAACTACCATGCTATGACATGATAGCACGTTTTTACATTATATCACATTTTTACTAGGAATGTCAAACAATTAAAATTTTTAATCGAGTTAATCACAGCTTAAAAATTAAATTAATCACATTTCAAACCATCTATAAAATATGCCATATTTTTCTGTAAATTATTGTTGGAATGGAAAGATAAGAAACAAGACGGATATATACATTCAACATACGGTACATAAGTACTGTATTTGTTTATTATAACAATAAATCAACAAGATGGCATTAACATTATTAACATTCTCTTAAAGTGATCCATGGATAGAAAGACTAGTAGTTCTTAAAAGATAAATGTTAGTGCAGGTTATAAAAATGTTATATTAAAACCCCTCTTCATGTTTGTTTTATTAAAATTTGTAAAATTTTCAATCAAAAAATAAACAAGTAGCTTGCCACTGTTGATGTCAATAATTACGCCACGCTCACTCATTGTGCTGAAGCCCATAAAATCATTTGGGCCCAAGCGCCAGCAGAGGGCGCCAAACACAAAAAAAAAACAAGTAACAAACGGACATTACACTGCTGTCATTTTAATCTGTTTGAGCGGGGCATGTGCGTTAATTGCCTCAAATATTTTAACGTTGTTAATTTAAAAAATTAATTACCGCCCGTTAACGCGATAATTTTGACAGCTCTACTTTTAACATGATAGTTATGACATTTTTGCATGATATCAGGTTTTTATAAGACAATTATCACGTTTTTACATGCTTATTATCAAGTATTTACATGATGGGTATCATGTTTTTGCATGATCATTTTCACGCTTTTAAATGATTTTCATGTTTCAAAATGATTTTTTACATGATACCTAGCATGTTTTTACATGATAGCATGTTTTTTTTGTTTTTTGTTTTTTTTGTATTGCGTTTTTTTGTGATATCACGTTTTTATATGACAATTATGACGGTTTTACGTGAAAATTATCATGTTTTTACAGAATAGTTATCACCTTTTTGGTTGATATTGCGTTTTTATATGACAATTATCACGTTTTTACATGACAGTTATTACATTTTGCCAGATAATCTTCACGTTTTTATATTACATCACATTTTTACATGGTTTTTATCATTGTTTTATATGGCAATTATTAGGTTTTTACAAGCTTATTTTCACGTTCTAAATTGTAGTCATCACATTTTTGCATGATCATTTTCACGCTTACATGACATCACGTTTTTCCATAATTATCATGTTTCAAAATGATAATTGCCATTTTTTACATGATAACTCGTTTTTATTTGACAGCACATTTTTATATCACATCTTTATATGCCAATTATCATGTTTTAACATGATAGTATCAGATTTTTGTATGATCATTTTTACGGTTTTACATGATTATTACCATTTTTAACATGATAGTATCACGTTTATACATGACATCACTTTTTACATGATAATTATTACGTTTTTGCATCATATATAATTTTATTTGACATTTAACCGGTTTTTACATGATGATAGTCATCACATTTATAAATATTTTCACACTTACGTAATATCACATTTTTACATAATGATTACGTTTCAAAATGATAATTACCATTTTTAAAAACAATTATAACTACCATGTTTGTACATGATAAAACATTTATATACCATACCATATCATGTTTTTACGTGATAGTTACAATATCGCATTTTTACATGATATCACGTTTTTATATGACAATGATCACGTTTTTACATGATAGTTATCACATTTTTGTACATATTTACACCATAGTATAACATTTATACATGATGTCACTTTCTATATGATAATCACTGTTTTTACATCATATTACATTTTTACATGATTATTACCATAATTTTACTTATCACATTTTTACGTTATATTTATCATGTTCTTTACATTATAGTCATCAAATTTTTGCATGATCATTTGCACGCTAACATGATATCACAATTTTACATAATTATCACGTTTCAAAATGATAATTACCATTTTTTACATGATAACTACCATGTTTTTACATGATAGCCCTTTTGTATCATATGTTTTCACGTGATAGTTACAATATCACATTTTTACATCAGATTAAGTATATGACAATGATTCCAATATTATGTTTTTACATGATAATCATCGTATTTTTACATAATAGTATCACATTTTAACATGATAGTATCACGTTTATACATGACATCATTTTTTAAAAAATGATCATTTTTAGGTTTTTACATCATATCGCATTTTTACATAATTTTCATGTTTCAAAATGATAATTACCTTTTTTTTTTTTTTTTACATGATAACTACCATATGTGATAGAACGTTTTTATATTAAATCACATTTTTACATGCAGGTTACAATACCATTTTTACATATCATCACGTTTTTACCTAATCGTTGTAACAAATTTTTGTATGATAATTTTCCCGTTTTTGCATGATAATTACCATGTTTTAACATGATAGTATGACATATTAATATGATAGTATCACCTCTTACATGATAATCATTGTTTTTACATCATATTACATTTTTACATGATTATTACCACAATTTTACTTGATAGTTATCACGTTTTTACATTATAACTATCACATTCTTTACATTGTAGTTTTTTTTGCATGATCATTTGCACGCTAACATGATATCACATTTTAACATAATGATCATGTTTCAAAATGATGATTACCATTTTTTACATGATAACGACCATGTTTTTACATGATAGCACGTTTTTATATCATACGTTTTTACATGATAGTTACAATATCACATTTTTACATAATATTAAGTCTTTATATGACAATTATTCCAATATCGTTTTTTACATGATAATCATCGTATTTTTACATAATAGTATCACATTTTAACACTATAGTATCATGTTTATACATGACATCACTTTTTACATGATAATTATTAGGTTTTTACATCATATCCCATTTTCACAAAATTTTCATGTTTTAAAATGATAATTACCATTTTTCTTACATGATAACTACCGTGTTCTTATGTGATGGCACGTTTTTATATTAAATCACATTTTTACATGCAGGTTACAATACCACATTCTTACATGATATCACGTTTTTACCTGATCGTCATAACATTTTTTTTGGTATGATCATTTTCACGTTTTTACATGATAATTACCATGTTTTAACATGATAGTATCCCATTTATACATGATAAATATAATGTTTTCAGTTTATAATGATCACAATTCTACATTATACAAGTAGTTGTATGAAAGTAGTATGAAACATTACCCTGTTTTAACATGATAGCTTTCATGTTCACATGATAGTTATCACATTTTAACATGATAGTTATCATGTCTTTACATATGTGTAAAAACAGATTTTTTTGGGTGGCAGCAATACGCTTTTGTACCTTTACCTTTGACAGTGTTGAATATACACTGTGATTTTGAATGTATGGAACGTATTAGTTTGACTTATTAGCTGCCACTGACGGCGCTAGACATCCAATCTGATTTAACCGGAATGGTTGGCAGCAATCGTACAATCGTTAAAATGATAACCGACAGTCCTAGCCTGGTCACATTCCCCTTTCTAGTCCTGCTGAGCTTTTAAAACAGCACTCACCTCACATTTTCATCCATTTTCCAGCACGCCTTTAACTGAAACATTAGTGAATCGCAAATGTCAGTTTAATTATAATCACAAAGGAAGAGCCCCCTGTGGTCGGCGACCGCCACCGCGCACGCTTTTGCTAGAGAAAATTGCTCTCCTCGTACGCTCCACACACATCAATAATTCATAGAAAGTCATAAAGTCATGAGCGGTGGCGAGTTTTGTCTGGAATTATACTGACCCTATCATGCGGCTTATTATTTATTGAAGGCAAACAAATGGCGCCGGTGGATCGGAGGCCACAGCGGGCGTGTTAACTCATTCAAGGTGGGTTAGGGGTAATGAAATCGTGTCGTTCCAATGCCATGTTTTTTTGGCTACCGATGCCAATTTGCAACTGTTGAATCGGGCCGATACTGTACCGATATCACATTTTTTGAAAAATTGTGTTTAGTGGTTTTTAAAAAAAAAAAAAATATATATATATATATATATATATACATATATACAGGTCTACCTCTACATACAAATTTAATTTGTTCCAGGATCTGGTTTGTAAGTCGAATTGGTTTTATGTTCAGTAGGATTTTCCCATAACAATACATCTGATGAAGTTGTTCCACAGCCCAAAAACCTATGCTAAATCCTTAATAAAATGTTGTTGTTGTTTTTTTGAACAACTACAAATAGCTATTGTCATGATTTGAGTTGGTTCTGTGCCCTAGTGTGTCTTGTCCATGTGATTACCCATTGATTTCACCTGTTGTGCCTGCTCCTTGAGTGTTGAACAATCCGGTTCTAATCAGGTTCTAATATGGCGGTTGTGTTTTGCATGCTGTTCCTGAAAGCACCGTGTGACTGACGACAAAGTGAGAGGAGTTCAGCTCAGCGTTATTAACATCAGAACAAAAATAATTGAATTATTTTCCACAAAAAGCACGTGTGTATGACTCGTGTCATGTTTACATTATACACACAATGTCTTTCTCAACACAGACAGTTGCCAGAGATAAAAAAACAAAAACAAAACAAAAAAACAACAACACATTATTTACAACTACGGATGTCCCGATCCAGGTTTTTGCACTTCCGATCTGATACCGATGCTGGCTGATACCGATACCGGCCGATACCGATACCGGCCTATCTGAGCATGTGTTAAAGTTATTTAGCCTCCTTACTTAGTTGTCACACTCATGTTGAAAAAGGTTTTAGTACTCTTGATAAAAACTAGCCAGCTGAATTAGGTGAGTTTGAATAACATACAACGGTTGGTAACAAGAAACTGACCTGTTTATTCAGTGACAAACACAAAACATTATATATAACAAACAGAAATGGCATAGTCAGTCAGTAAAACGTGCAAATAATATTGTAAACTGTCTTAAAAAAGCAAAACACACCAACAACCTTAGTGGAAAATCCCACAAACCCCCCAAGCTATTAGATGCTTTTAATGTTTCGTGCATTAGTTACAAAAATTGTATAAAAAGCCTCTCAGGATTAAATAAACGACTATTTCAGTATCAAGTTAACATTTTAAAACAGTAAATACTCAAGTCCCCATTCTGTATCAGCAGCTTTAAACTACATTCAATTCATTTAATTTTGCGAATCAACTGTTAAAGTTGTTAAAATGGCTCCCGTTATTCCATAATTTCCCTTCTGTCTACTTTCGACATGTGAAAGTTTTAAAACTGTTTTGAAGGTAGATTCAAGTCATTATTTTGCCAATTTAGGAGTATTTTAGATAAAAAGTTAATTAGGTTCGCTTGGAAGGTTCGCTACAAATGCCTTGCTGAGAAGTGTACTGCTTTAAGATGGCGGCTGTTGCTAACGCCGTCGAGTCTGTCATTTTGCATCTAGTTCTACAGTGCCTTGCAAAAGTATTCGGCCCCTTTGAATCTTGCAACCTTTCGCCACATTTCGGGCTTCAAACATAAAGATATAAAATTTAATTTTTTTGTCAAGAATCAACAACAAGTGGGACACAATCGTGAAGTGGAACAACATTTATTGGATAATTGAAACTTTTTTAACAAATAAAAACTGAAAAGTGGGGCGTGCAATATTATTCGGCCCCTTTACTTTCAGTGCAGCAAACTCACTCCAGAAGTTCAGTGAGGATCTCTGAATGATCCAATGTTGTCCTAAATGACCGATGATGATAAATAGAATCCACCTGTGTGTAATCAAGTCTCCGTATAAATGCACCTGCTCTGTGAGCATTATGAAAACCAAGGAACACACCAGGCAGGTCCGAGATACTGTTGTGGAGAAGTTTAAAGCCGGATTTGGATACAAAAAGATTTCCCAAGCTTTAAACATCTCAAGGAGCACTGTGCAAGCCATTATATTGAAATGGAAGGAGCATCAGACCACTGCAAATCTACCAAGACCCGGCCGTACCTCCAAACTTTCTTCTCAAACAAGGAGAAAACTGATCAGAGATACAGCCAAGAGGCCCATGATCACTCTGGATGAACTGCAGAGATCTACAGCTGAGGTGGGAGAGTCTGTCCATAGGACAACAATCAGTCGTACACTGCACAAATCTGGCCTTTATGGAAGAGTGGCAAAAAGAAAGCCATTCCTCAAAGATATCCATAAAAAGTCTCGTTTAAAGTTTGCCACAAGCCACCTGGGAGACACACCAAACATGTGGAAGAAGGTGCTCTGGTCAGATGAAACCAAAATTGAACTTTTTGGCCACAATGCAAAACGATATGTTTGGCGTAAAAGCAACACAGCTCATCACCCTGAACACACCATCCCCACTGTCAAACATGGTGGTGGCAGCATCATGGTTTGAGCCTGCTTTTCTTCAGCAGGGACAGGGAAGATGGTTAAAATTGACGGGAAGATGGATGCAGCCAAATACAGGAACATTCTGGAAGAAAACCTGTTGGTATCTGCACAAGACCTGAGACTGGGACAGAGATTTATCTTCCAACAGGACAATGATCCAAAACATAAAGCCAAATCTACAATGGAATGGTTCAAAAATAAACGTATCCAGGTGTTAGAATGGCCAAGTAAAAGTCCAGACCTGAATCCAATCGAGAATCTGTGGAAAGAGCTGAAGACTGCTGTTCACAAACACTCTCCATCCAACCTCACTGTTTCGCAAGGAAGAATGGGCAAGAATGTCAGTCTCTCGATGTGCAAAACTGATAGAAACATACCCCAAGCGACTTGCAGCTGTAATTGGAGCAAAAGGTGGCGCTACAAAGTATTAACTCAAGGGGGCCGAATAATATTGCACGCCCCACTTTTCAGTTTTTTATTTGTTAAAAAAGTTGAAATTATCCAATAAATTTTGTTCCACTTCCCGATTGTGTCCCACTTGTTGTTGATTCTTGACAAAAAATTAAAATTTTATATCTTTATGTTTGAAGCCTGAAATGTGGCGAAAGGTTGCAAGGTTAAAGGGGGCCGAATACTTTTGCAAGGCACCGTATATACATATGATATCTATTATCTACAGTAAAACGATGTTGACGTAGTTTGTAGCGGCTGTCAGCGGCAGTCAGGTATTCTTGTGTTTTTTTATCCAGCGGCATGAGTTGAGCTAAAGCCGTGAGTTGAGCATTGGCATTACCCGGTTCTATGACAAGCATGATGTTTACTCTCGGGACGCAATGCAGTCCGTTTCTCATTGCGTCCCGAAGACCGCGCTGTGTATTAGTCCCGCTTTACTTGACATATTTCAATAATCGGAATTTGGATGTTTGTGAATCGTTCTCGAATCTTCCACGGCCGAATCGCTCCAGGATGTCATGACGGCTGGGCATGTTGTACCGTGGTTCTAAGTGTTGGGAAAAAAAAACTGGATCGGAAGTCTGGATCGGAATTTTTCCGTGTTGGCCGATCCGATACAGATGCGCATTTTTTTGCCCATATCGGCGTCCGATCCGATCCCGGATCGGGACATCTCTATTTACAACCGCTAGACACACTAAACACACTGGAGTTAACTGGAGTTTTACCTCCTCCAGCCATCGTGTAGCACAGCTGACTCACTGACACTGAGCAACAGTTGAGGAACAGTTGAGCCTTGCAGCTGCAAGTGAGGGGTTTCTCCCTGCATTTTTGGGACATAAAAAATAGCTAATACCGTACGGACGGTATGATAGAAATTTTTTGCGGTTCTCAAACCGTGATATTTTCTTACCACAATATACCTTGAAACTGGTAATAGGCGCATGTCTGCATAATTGTCACGACCCCTGGCCGTTTAATAGGTAATTTTCTCAGACTCTTTCAGTCGGCTGATCGTCACCTCCGCCAGCTGGCTGCCTCCCCTCCTACTGTGACGTAAGCTGATCGACGCCGGACGGACTGACGACGTCGCCGCTGCTGATTCGCTACGAAAAAGGCGCCAAGCTTAAAAAACCTGCAGCTGTCAACGCTCTGGGAGGTCGCATTTGACAGCATTCTGCCGCGGTCCTCCTCGCTAGCTGTTTGCTCGCCATTCACTCTCATTTGCATTTCATCGCTACTTTGATACACTCCCGCTTTTTCGGTGAGGTCTTTTGTGTTTTTGTTCACCACTGTAAATAAGAGCACTGAAGCAAGTAGGGGTAAGTCGCCATTTCTGATTCAACCCGTTTTCTCCTGTTTTGTATAGCGTAGGAAGCTAGGTTAGTGGCTGTCTTTTCTTTGTTCTTTTTCATGATCAGGGTTTAGTTAGCGGGTGGGGTTTAAGTGTAGATTCCTTTTGTTTGTTGTTTTGGCCTGGGTTTACCCTGAAGCCGCACTTCATCCACATTTTGTACATATTCATTGCGAGTTTGATTGTTGTGTAAATAAATGTGTCCCACTTGTGAATTTGTGTGGCTCGTTTTATGTTACGCCCTTCGCGAGCCGTCCTTGGGACGTAACAATAATAATGAATTATAGTTCGATGAATTCCTTCCACAACCTAAAAACCTATTATAAATTCTTCAATAACACTGCAGTTACAATTACAAATAGCAACTAGCCCTGCAAGCAGGACTCAACGGGCCCTCGGGAGTCCTGTGTTGATTTCTCCAATTTCATTTCGGTGATTTTTTTTCGGGGGTCATTAGGTTTTTTTCCCTTCGAGGAGGAGTCGGTTTAGTGAAAAAGGCAATTTCCTGTTCCCAGCAGGGGGCGCCAGGCCTAATGGGTGATATTTCAATTAAGTCGAGTTCAGGCTGGGATATATCACGTACATGCCAAATATGAAAAAGATTGAACGTTGTATGGGGGAGTTATTAGTCATTTTCTGAATTTGGTGTTTTGTCAAAAAATGGTCCGACTTTGGCACCCCATCGACTTTGGCACGATGAAAAATACATCGTATCGTTTTTTTTCCAACAGATGAAGTAACAGAGTGTGAAGCAACAGCCTTATTGAGTCAAAGCAGTTCTTCACTGCTGTCATCAGATGAACCAATATATCTCTAATATATGTCATTGAAAAGTACATAGTATTTTTTTCCTCCCACAGAAGAAGTAGAAGAGTGTGAACCCTAAACCCTAACACAAAAAAAAAAACCCGCACAGGTCAGCCTGTGTATGGAATCTCACCATTTTGATATGTGCAAATTTTAGTGAGTTTTCGAGCATGTTCAAAACTTCAAATTGGCCATTTTCATTTGCCCTGAAGAAGCCCTAACCCTAAACCCTAACCCTAATTCTCAAATAAGCCTGACTTTGGTACTCCGCCCAAGTCAGGCCCGTGAATGAAAACTCACCATTTTGATAACTTAACATCTCAGATGTCTCATGAAGAGTCTCACCTATTTTGAGGAGGAGCCAACTAACTGCCTCAGCACAATGGTCTCAAACGTGCACCCTGGTTTTCAACAAAAATGGGATGTTTTTCAATTTTCAATCCATAATACCCGATTTCCTGTTGGGTTTGGAATATGGGTGCAAGGAGACTTTTTGAAGCATTTTGGCCCAAGGTATCGACTCCCCAAATTTCATCGCTCTACGTTGAAAAAACCTAAACGGAGAGGCCTTTTAAAAAAAATTCCAGGGGGCGCCACTGAGCCATTTTTTGACATTTTTTCACAACGTTGCCAAATTATCAAACTTTTCGCAAATCCGCGAGTTGAGTTTTTGAGCATGTTAAGACCGCCAAATGGGCCATTTTTATTTGTCATGAAGAAAGAATAATAATAATCCTTTCCAGAAGAATTGGGCCCAAATTACACATAGCAAAACATATAAATTCTATTTACAAACCGGAATAATGACAATAAAAATGCAACGAATCGGGTTCTAATGTGGCGGTTGTGTTTTGCATGCTGTTCCTGAACGCACCGAGTGACTAACAACAGAGTGAGAGAGGTGCGGTAGAGATTTTACTTTCACTTTTCATGTTCTGTTGTTGTTGGCGCCGGCGAACATTAGCCGTGTTGTGTTGCAAAAGACCAGAAATAAACGATTAAAAACCTGACGAGGGTGACGATTTCTTTGCCGATGTCTCGAGACTCAAACATAACGAGGTGGATGCCAGTTTTCGTCTGACGAGAGGAGAACGATATGAAAATTCGTCATAGTTTCTGTCGTAAATTCACAATGTGCGACATTTTCTTATTGTATATGTAGTTAGCAGGCATCATAGCAGTGTTTGGTCGTGTCACTCATGTGATGTGCTGCGCCCCGCCCTGTCTCTCCATTCCAGAATTCTTTTGTGAAATGCATGTGTCAGGTGCTGCTTGATAAGATTTGTTTTCTTATCTTGGCTAGATATGCCATGTTGCTTTAGCCTTTAAAGACCTGTCCTGAGTGATCATCATACACAAAATGTAACTGGTAGCATTAGCATAGCGTTTGCATTTACCGTGTTGAGTGTTGTCTTAAAATCTTGGAAAACTTTTTACATACAGTTCGTTTGTCCAGGTAAATTTAAATAATTGAAAATAATGTAATGTGTATATTATTATCACGGGAAAACAAGGAAATTTACCTAGTTTTAAGGTGTTTTTTTTTTTTTTGCAGTGTTGGTCCATTTCGTGAGGAGTAAGTGGGACAATCTGAGGTACAGTGGTTCAGTGCTTCAAGTAAATTTTACTGAGATTTCTTGAAATAAGAAAAATAGCTAGCTGAAAATAAGCTGAACAGACATATTTTAAGCATTACACTGCTGTGATACCACATTTTTTACGGTTAACGGGGACCAGAACCCGCCGCAACAAGTGAAAAACGCGAAGAAGGAAGATGAATTTATTTTTTATCGTTTAATCTATCACGTACATGTCTATATTTGCCATCAACGATCGGGTACTGCATGGTAAATCAGTAAAGCAGTTTGTATCGTCTTGCTAGCAAGGCTAATGTCGAGCACAATAGTTAGAAATCCACTTCCCAGTGACCAAATCTCAGCTTTTCCAAAGTTTTTTCTCAAGGACTATTGGTCTTTCAGGTCCCACTGGAATACAGTTTGTGTCTTTTGCTGCCAAGGCATCAAAAGTGGGACTGGACCCTATTTAAATGCCAATTTGAACAATAAATGTGTGTGACGTGTGGCCCTTGATGGTGTTTATCCAGGAAGTTGTCCTTGCGACCGCTCAGCCATTGGCAGTCTGCGGCCGTGGCCTTGAGATTTGTGCTCCACTGGGACTTTAAGCAACAACAAACACCGGGGCGCATGCATAATGCTGCCAGTGTTGGCTTTGGAAGACTTTTTAGATGGAAAGTTTTCCAGAAATGACTCCATAAACAGCATCTTAACTCCTCTTTAGAGGAAACGGAATATTCATTGGTAATGTCAGGTGGACTCATAGCTTATTCATTGCCATTGATAGTGATAGACTTCAAATCCATTTAAACTGGTATTGAATGATGGTGTGTCACTGCCATCGAAAGTAATAGACGTCCAATCCATTTGAAGTGAGAGGATGGCAGCGAATGGACGGTCACACTTCTACTCATTTAAATTCACTGCAGGATGATTTGATACTACTTGATTAGATGTCAATCATTGTTAAAGGCACTGAGTTCATCATTTCATTTATTTTTTAATATATTTGTAATTTATTTATTCATTTTGTTTTTTTGTTCCATTTTTATAAAAATTTTTTAATTGTGTTTTTTATTATTTTTTTTTTTATATATTTTTTTTATATCACATATTACATATCCTGTTTGTATATGATACTAATTACACTTTTCCATGATAATTATCATGGAAAAACATGATACTATGACATTTTCACATGACAGTATAATGTTTTTTACCTGAGTTATCATGTTTTTACATGATATTCATCACATTTTGACATGGTTATCTCATTTGACATGATAATTATCGCGCTTTTACATGATAATGATCACATTTTTACATCACATTTTTCAAATAATTATCATATTTTACTCATTGTGACACGATAATTATGTCAAAACATGATACTACTGTTTCACGCTTTTACATGATGGTATCACATTTTTACATGATAATTATCATGTAAATACGTGATACTATGATGTTTTCACATGACAGTATTGCGTTTTTACATGATGATTACAACATTTTTATATGATGGTATCACGTTTTTACATGATATTTATCACATTTTGACATGATTATCACATTTGACATGATAATTATCGCAATTTTACGTCATTTTCAAATAAATATCACATTTTTACATGATACTATCTCATTTTGACATCATCATTATGTCAGAACATGATACTACTGTTTTACGCTTTTACATGATGGTATCACATTTCTACATGATAATTATCATGTAAATACGTGATACTATTATATTTTCATGACAGTATTGCGTTTTTACATGATGATTACAACATTTTTCACATTTTTACATGATCATCGTCATGGAAAAACATTATACTGTTACGTTTTGACATGACGGTATCACGTTTTTAAATGAGTCATTGCGCTTTCACATGATATTTATCGCGTGTTTACATGATAATGATCATATTTTTCCATGATAAAACATGATACTATGACGTTTTCACATAACAGTATGTTTTTACATGATAGCTATTGCGTTTTTACATAATCATCACGTTTTGATGAGATAATTATCACATTTTATATGATAATTATCGCGTTTTTACGTGATAATGGATGTATATATATATATATATATATATATATATATATATATATATATATATATATATATATATATATATATATATATATATTGTAATATGACGGAAACTATGTCACCCATTACGTCTCAGTATTGTTTCGTCAGACCAAAATTGAAATCATGTTTGTCTTGTTGTCGTCTCATCAGACGAAAATTTGGTCTCATATTTGAGTCTTTTTATCTCGTTTTTGTCACAAAATTTTTTTTTCGTTATCTTTGACGCAAACAACAATGGCATGAACAGTATGAACTAGCATTATAGCCTGGTGTTGCTGGGTTGTTAGGGTCAAGGTTTCTTAAAAATGACACATAAGAAACTCAAAATCAGGACTCCCCCATGTTTTTTTCTTTGTTTTGTTTTGTTTTTTGAATGAATGCTGGATTGATTTATTGAAGAGTATGGCCAGGCGTTGCTCGAGTGAAAAAGTGATTTTTATTAAAAAAAAATATATAATTTTTTTACATTGTGTTTTTTATTTTTTTGTATTTTGTAAATATTTACAATTAAAAACATTAATAATAGAATAATATTGTCTTTCATTCTATTTATTCATTAAAAATGACATGAAAGCAGTAGTCTTTGATCGATGATTGATCGTTAATAAATATAGGTAATAAAAACAAAAAATACATATTTTCTTCCTGAATATTTTAATGTTTACTGTTGCTAATCAGTGTTAATCATTTTTGACATTTTGATGTTTTATTGATTATTATTTTACTGAAAACCCCATAAGAAATATCTTACTCTTAATTTTTGAAGTTATTTTATTTTTAAATGTTTTGAAGAAAACAAACAAACAAACAAAAAACAGTATACTACAGTAATAGTATAGTAGATAGTATCACTTTTTTTTTTTAATATTATAGTTTTCACATTTTTACATATCCTGTTTGTACATGATACTAATTAGATTTTTCCATGATAATTATCATAAAAAAAACATGATACTATGACATTTTCGCATGACAGTATAACGTTTTTTTATTAATATTAATATTAATAATTTAGTAATCACGTTTTTATATGATATTTATCACCTTTTGACATGATTATCACATTTGACATGATAATTATCGCGATTTTACATGTTAATGATAACGTTTTTACATGATCGTTATCACATTTTCAAATAACTATCACATTTTACATGATACTATCTCATTATGACATGATAATTATGTCAAAACATGATACTACTGTTTCACGCTTTTACATGTTGGCATCACATTTTTACATAATTATCATGTAAGTACGTGATACTATTATGTTTTCACATGACAGTATCGCGTTTTTACATGATAATTACAACATTTTTACATGATCGTATCACAGTTTTACATGATAATGATCACATTTTTACATGATCATTGTCATGGAAAAACATTATACAATTACGTTTTGACATGACGGTATCACATTTTTAAATGAGTCCTTGCCTTTTCACATGATATTTATCGCGTTTTCACAATTATCACATTTTTACATGAAATCACGTTTTCAAATAATTATCACATTTTTACATGGTGGTATCACGTTTTTACATGATAATTATCATATTTTCCCATGATAATTATCATGGAAAAACATGATACTATGACGTTTTCACATGACAGTATCACGTTTTTACATGAGTTATCGCATTTTTACATAATTATCATTTTATTATGATAATTATCGTGTTTTTAAATGATAATTATCATGTTTATACATGTTATCTTGTTTTTACATGATAAAGGGATGGCTGATATTGAATGATGATTTTCCACTGCCATCGACAGCAACAGACATCCATTCAAGTGCATTCAAACAATGAAACACTCCTATAGGTGAATTCGCTGGTGCAAACTCATGGGTACGTTGAGTGGCACCATCATTGAAAATAGTTGTCAAACGCATGACATGGGTCAGTGGGTTGTTAATATAGGTGTTAGACTGGCTTCTGTGCTTACGTAAATACTGCTGTGAAATCTCCCAAACTCGACAATATGACGGAAACTATGTCGCCAATACGTCTCGGTATCGTTTCATCAAACAATAATTGAAATCATGTTCGTCTTGTCGTCTCATCAGACGTCTCATATTTGAGTCTTTGTATCTCGTTTTTGTCATGAAAAAAATTGTTCGAATACGAATTTTTTTTCGTTATCTTTGACACAAACAACAATGGCATGAACAGTATGAACTAGCATTATATCCTGGTGTTGCTGGTTTGTTAGGGCCACATAAATGGACACGTAAGAAACTCGAAATCAGGACTTCCCCATGTTTTTTTTTTTTTTTTTTAATGAATGCTGAATCAATTTATCGAACAGTATGGCCAGGCATTGCTCGAGTGAAAAAGTGCAAATTGACGTTTTCTATGCTAATTTTTGGCGTTTGGAATGAATTTTCCACACTAAATGGAGGCCAACAGACATGAATCCCACCTATGAACACTCCCAGAAACATAAAGCACAACTGTGTAAAATGTAGTCAAAATCCACCCAGCCGTTTCGGAGTCCATAGGGAACACACACACATACAGTTCCATTCATATATAAGAATAGAAGAACTACAGAGAGACTGTCAGGCAGAACAACCCCGCAGGCCGGTTTGAACCGCCTAGTGGACCATATGCTTAGCATCACTGAACTGAACAACGATGAAGGGACTCATCGCAAAAATAATCAGTGTTCAATCGAAGACTCATTTGCGGCAGCCTGACATTGCACATACCTGTAGCCGTGCTGGGTGTCCACGCACACGCCTCCATTGAAGCACGGGTTCCTTGGGTAAGCGTTGCAAGGCTGGTGCACCTGCTGACGCCCAGGGCAGGCGCAGACGGGGGCCGCCTCCAACGTGACGGACACCAAAGTCAGGGAGCCGCAGTCCACCACCGTGGGCGCATCTCGGACGGCCAAGGCGCTGGCGCAGCCACCCGCCCCGCCGCACTCTGTCTGTGGGCACTCGTCTACACGTACCTGGTAGACGCGCACCTGCAGAAATGACTGCAGCTGCGAAGAGGCGGGAACACGCAAAAGCAGGTGCTGTCAAACCAGGCTTTTAAGAGACGGTCATTTCACGCCGGAAGCTAACCGACCTTCTGTTTGTGCGCCGCCAGGTAGCCGTGCATCTTCTCGGGCCGCAGGAAGACGGCGCCGGCGCGCACGGCGAAGCGTACATCCAGCATGCGGCCGGCGACGTCGCTCAGACCGAACACGTTGACGTCGGACGCCGGCGTCGACAGCATCTCTGACAGGAAGTCGGAGAGCAGCTCGTAGCGGCTGCGCTGTTTCCCTCTCGACTCGGTGAACTCTTTGGCCGTCATGTCTGAAATGCACGCATTCGGAAATTTAAATGATGAACTCATTCATTGCCATTGACGGCGATTGTCCTGAAACAAAGACCAATTATATTTACTAAAGATGTCCCGATCGATCGGCATCAATCGGGTCCGATCACGTCATTCTCAAAGTATCGGAATCGGCAAAAAAAAATTTTCGGACATGCCTTTTTTAATATATATACATATATATATATATATATATATATACATTAGGGCTGTCAAAATTATCACGTTAACGCACGGTAATTAATTTTTTAAATTAATCACGTTAAAATATTTGACGCAATTAACGCACATGTCCCGCTCAGAAAGTATTTTGCCTTTTGGTAAGTTTTACAGCAAGGCTTTTTGTGCTGTCCAACAGCGAACTCTTGTGGTCGCTTTGCGACATGGTTTATTGCTGTCTTGCCAGTTCATCATGGCTGCACGACGTCTCGGGCTGATAATGTTGTGCTTATATAATCCTTGGACAAGATTTGTCCGTAAGTATGGTTGTTGTAAAGAATGTACATATTATGTTAGTAAGCGAAATGTTATATTTTTTGTATGAGACGCTTTTTGTTTACGTTTAGTGAACCTGTATAGCGTGCTAACGTTGTTGCTAATGCAATGCTTGTGTACTTTTATTTTGTAATTTTACGACAGTCTAAAGAGGACAATGGTTTGAGGCCATTTTATTAATAAATCAGATGAAAAAGGAAGAAGTCTAATTATTAAGGCGTCGTTCACTAGCTGTCTAGCTTTGGAAAAAGTAGACGCTTCGGAGTGAGGACAGCATAGACAGATTTAAATGACAGTAGAGTGAAATGCCCACTACAGTCCTTATGTACTGTATGTTGAATGTATATATCCATCTTGTGTCTTATCTTTCCATTTCAACAATTTATTTTACAGAATATATATATAATTTACAGAAAAATATGGCATATTTTATAGATGGTTTGAATTGCGATTAATTGCGATTAATTACGATTAATTAATTTTTAAGCTGTAATTAACTCAATTAAAAATTTTAATCGTTTGACAGCCCTAACATATATATATATATATATATTAAATCGTTTTCTTATTGTATTTAATGTTACAGACAAAATGTCTTACACTCATCCAGAGTCTTTGGTTTTGGCTTAAAGTAGGGCTATCAAATTTATGGCGTTCATGGCGGTCATAACATTAAAATATTTAACGCAATTGACGCATGCACTGCACTATCCACTCACGCATTAACGCGTTCAATCTATAATGGCACTGTTTTACATATACATAGAGCTAAAAGGCAACGTAAAATGAGTAGAGAGAATTTTGGCAGCCTTTGAAGCTTTTTTTTAATTGGCTAAAGCCTTACAATCCCTCCCTCAACAATTAGAAATTTCGTGGGAAGCAATGTGGGGAAGAAAGGTAGTAGTTTTTAGTAATTCCCAACGCAGAGAAGATATATCAATTGGTACCACTGCGCGCAGTCATGGTTGCACTTCCCAGCATGCATTTGGGCAGAAGTTAAATGGCTACAGTATCATTTACTGAAAGCTCAACAAGTACACTAGATGGCAATATTTAGGCACAATATACAAAGTAACATTTATCCTTTAAGAATTACAAGTCTTTCTATCCGTGGATCCCTCTCACAGAAAGAATGTTAATAATGTAAATGCCATCTTGAGGATTTATTGTCATAATAAACAAATACAGTACTTATGTACTGAATGTTGAATGTATATATTCGTCCGAGTTTTATTCATTTTTTTCTTAATGCCAAAATGTATATGATCGGGAGAAATTATCGGGAATGATTGGAATTGAATCGGGAGCAAAAAAAAAAAAACAATCGGATCGGGAAATATCGGGATCGGCAGATACTCAAACTAAAATGATCAGGATCGGATCGGGAGCAAAAAAACATGATCGGAACAACTTACCCCTCATAGCCAGTGATGGCGACAGATGTCAATGTATTTAAACTGAAAAGGTCGAGTCAAAGAATGTTTATGCACCCATGGACATTGTTGGACATTGTTGGAGGCAATTTTTACAGGTCCTCCGCGTGTTAGTTTTCAATTCAGGTGAGACGGCTAGACTGGATTGTTTAATGAAGACTGGAGGCAAGAGATCAATACTGCGCAGTTTTAATTTCAGAAATTTCTAGGGTGCACTTAGCTACAGGAAAAGCCGTGTAGGGAAATGCACACTAAACAGAGACCCCGGCCTTCCTTATATACAAATAAGGAGGTGTGCCTGGAATGTTTGGTGATTAACTCTTACAGTAGATCTTGCAAAATAGGTCATGAGCCTTGCTGCGTTGGAAGTTAAAAGTTCATGATTATCTGAGGCAAAACTATCAGAAGTTTCAGTGAAAAATGTTGTCCCGGGCCTTAGGACCATAGGGTTCCCTGAATGACCCTTAATTTATTTTACTTTACATTCACATACGTATTTGTGTATAACTATGTATTATAGCAAATGTTAATACAAATCCATCACCGAAACAGCACAAATGAATGTGTTAACACCCTAGCCGTGTCCTCCATTGAGCATGATGCAACTAGCAACGAAAAGATATACAAACTGTCAAATAGCAGCAATATCTTGGCAAGCCGCCTAGGATCGGTTTATAGATACCGCTGATAAGCTGGAATTGGATGCAGGTATGACGACAGAATTAAAAAAAAAAAAAAAAAAAAACCATGGAAAAACCATGGTGAGAGGCAGACAAACGAAAAAAAAAAAAAACGAGCCAATGATGCAACTAGCAATGAAGGGATATACAAACTGTCAAATAGCAGCAAGTCAATATCTCGGCAAGCCGCCTAGGATCGGTTTATAGATATTGCTGATAAGTTGGAATTTGATGCAGGTATGACGACAGACTTTAATAAAAAAAAAAAAAAACACGGTGAGAGGCAGACAAACAAACAAACAAAAAAAGCCTATGATGCAACTAGCAACGAACGGATATACAAACTGTTAAATGGCAGCAAATCAATATCTCTGCAAGCCGCCTAGGATCGGTTTAAAGACACTGATGAGCTGAAACTGGATGCAGGTACAGTGGGGCAAATAAGTATTTAGTCAACCAATTGTGCAAGTTCTCCCACTTGAAAAGATTAGAGAGGCCTGTAATTGTCAACATGGGTAAACCTCAACAATGAGACAGATTGTAGAAGAAAAAAAACAGAAAATCACATTTTTTTATTTTTAAAGAATTTATTTCCAAATTAGAGTGGACAATAAGTATTTGGTCACCTACAAAGAAGCAAGATTTCTGGCTGTCAAAGGGGTCTAACTTCTTGTAACAAGGTCGAACGAGGCTCCAATAATTACCTGTAATAATGGCACCTGTTTTAACTCATTATCGGTATAAAAGACACCTGTCCACAACCTCTGTCAGTCACACTCCAAACTCCATTATGGCCAAGACCAAAGAGCTGTCGAAGGACACCAGAGACAAAATTGTAGACCTGCACCAGGCTGGGAAGACTGAATCTGCAATAGGTAAAATGCTTGGTGTAAAGAAATCAACTGTGGGAGCAATTATTAGAAAATGGAAGACATACAAGACCGCTGATAATCTCCCTCGATCTGGGGCTCCATGCAAGATTCACCCCGTGGCCTCAAAACGATAACAAGAACAGTGAGCAAAAATCCCAGAACCACACGGGGGCGACCTAGTGAATGACCTACAGAGAGCTGGGACCACAGTAACAAAGGCTACTATCAGTAACACAATGCACCACCAGGGACTCAAATCCTGGACTGCCAGACGTGTCCCCCTGCTGAAGCCAGTACACATTCAGGCCCATCTGCAGTTTGCTAGAGAGCATTTGGATAATCCAGAAGAGGACTGGGAGAATGTGTTATGGTCAGATGAAACCAAAATAGAACTTTTTGGTAGAAACACAGGTTCTCGTGTTTGGAGGAGAAAGAATACTGAATTGCATCCGAAGAACACCATACCCACTGTGAAGCATGGGGGTGAAAACATCATGCTTTGGGGCTGTTTTTCTACAAAGGGACCAGGACGACTGATCTGTGTAAAGGAAAGAATGCTAACTAAATCTACTAACTAATTCTAAACTAAATCTGCTTATTACCACCTAAAAGAATATAGCCAGGATAGGATCACTTTTTCGTTATCTGTCATTTTGACTGACAGTGTCATAAAAATCCGGTCATAATCTACTTTTACCCATCACTTACATTTTTAAAATGATAATAATGACATATTCAATAGTATTTAGTTTTCATTCATTTTTAATTAATATTCTGTCCGAACAAGGTTAACAAGAGGCAAACAGACAGCGGAATGCACCAATCAGCGACGGGAAGACGTGCCGTTAGCAAAGCGACGAGGGCAGGACAAGGGACTTGCGCGCGGAAGTAAACATACGAGGAGAACGGAGTTTATTCAACATGGCTAGCGCGAGACAGACTGTTGTCAATGTCTCGTGTCGATGTGTTTTAGCTCATTTAAAACTGAATTTACCGCGGATTGGAACATATTCTCGGCTCTCCCGCCATCCATGTTGTTGTAGAGACGACTTTCGGCGCGCAAGAGTAACATTGCTCGTGAAGAACACATCACGCAAATAAACAAATCTGATTTGTCGATTGATTTTGTACCTACTCGAGAGGCTGTGTCCCAGACTTTTCTCTCAGTGTTTGAAAAATACAGGGAGAACAGTCTGGCCGTGCCAGGCAAACACTCAGTTGCCTTGACATTATTCCCAGTAAGGCCAACAACGTCATGCATCAAGAGAGACAATAGCTAATTAATATGCTCACTCGTCATCCTGTGGTCTGGGGTGTGAATTGCAACCTGTCAAAATGACAGATGGACTTCAGTTTTTTCCGTCACTGTTTTAAAAAACCGGTCAACGACGGAAAATATTCGGTTAACGCGACCCCTGGCCAGGATTAAAGTGCATGTGACATGAAAAAGCATGTTTATTTCACGTATCGAGATATTTTAAGTGAAAATCTCCTTCCAGCAAGGGCATTGAAGATGACACGTGGCTGGGTCTTTCAGCATGACAATGGTCACAAACACACAGCCAGGGCAACAAAGGAGTGGCTTCGTAAGAAGCATTTCAAGGTCCGGGAGTGGCCTAGCCAGTCTCCAGATCCCAACGCTGTAGAAAATCTGTGGAGGGAGTTGAAAGTCCGTGTTGCCCAACGACAGCCCCAAAACATCACGGCTCTAGAGGAGATCTGCATGAAGGAACGGGCCAAAATACCAGCAACAGTGTGTGAAAAGCTTGTGAAGAGTTCGTTATTGCCAACAAAGGGTACATAACAAAGTATTGAGATGAACTTTTGGTATTGACCAAATACTTATTTTCCACCATGATTTGCAAATAAATTCTTTAAAAATTAAACAATATGATTTTCTGTTTTTTTTCCCTCCACATTCTCATGGTTGTGGTTTACCCATGTTGACAATTACAGGCCTCTCTAATATTTTCGAGTGGGAGAACTTGCACAATTAGTGGTTGACTAAAAACGTATTTGCCTCACTGTATGACATCATCCCACATCTCTGTCACGAAGCAATCTGACCAGCTGTAGAATGTGACAAAAATCATGCCAGTCTTCATACTAGCTTCTCTTACTAGCTACTAGCACAGCTATTCTCCCAGTCCAGCCCAACCATGTCATCACCCCCAGCGTGCATTGCAGTGTTTCCCACAGGATTTTAGGAGACTGTGGTGGGAGGGTCTCTGACCCTCGGGGTAGGGTGTGTGTGTACATTTTCAAGCCTGGTGTATCTCTTTAGGGCATTTTGAGACCACTGAATGTAATATAAATTGCTGTATGCGGTGTCGCCGGATCGCGCCAAATGCAGCAGAATGCAGCAGACAGTAGTCCCGTAGCCTGGTACACCAGACTCAGCGGTAATATGTTCCAATCCGCGGTAAATTCGGTTTTACATGACCAAAAACACATCGAGTCGCTAAAACCAACAGTCTGTCTCGCGCTAGCCATGTTGAATATGTTGAAATGTCTCTCGCTAGCGCGGGTAGTAGAGTGGAGTGGGCTACAGCTGTGTAATCGGCTGACTGACGCATCTGATTATTATCTTTTTTTTTTTTTTTCTATTTTTTTTTTTTTTTTTTTCGGCGGGGGGGCAAACGAGACTGTGGCGGGCCCAAACGAGACTGGGGCGGCCCGCCCCAGTCTCGTTCATTGGTGGGAAACACTGCATTGCACGTGTAAAACCCTCCGTAGGTCAAAACGTACTAAATATTATAGATTTCTACATCAATGGCAATATGTTTCTGATAACATGTTTTAGTAAAAAAGAACAATTGTGGCTTATTAAAGCCTACAAGTCTTTCAGTCCCATGTTCCCTTTCAACATGATCTTAGAAAATGTCATTAATTTTAAAGCACAAGAAGTTATGTTAATACGTAATGTTTTGTAAGAAAAACATTTTCAGTTATTAAAAGAAATCCAATCCTTTGATCGTCAGCATTTTCGCGTTGATGCTAAATGATGACGGAAAATGTTGCAATTTACTAAAATCAAAGCTGTGTGGATGAATTATTAAAAAGGACTGTTGTTGTTTGGAAGCGAGTGTGTGTAAATATCTTAGTGTTCCAGTTAAAGGTGATTATGTTGTGGACAATTTAGCAGCTTCATTTCCAATAACAAGTGCACAGGAGCATTGAGAACCAGCAGTCAACTCATGTTTTATTCACCACGTGCATGATGGCAAAGCCGCCGCAGCAGGTTTGGAAAGCTCGGGGTTTTTCATTTTCAGTGAGCACTTCAAGCTAAGGTTGCCCCGATTAATAAACTGGTCGACAACTATTAAGAGCCAAATATTTTGCTTGTCAAGTCACCCTTTCAGAGACAGTGGTCATCTTTATTTTTGTCTTTGTAACCTGTCTTGTTCAGCAGCTTAGACATGGATCTGAGTCTACTTGCATGAATAAAACCTCTCCTAAAAAAACCTAATCTGGATGCCTCGACCATTAGTAATTCCATGCCAATATCAAATCTGACATTCCTGGGGGAAATTATCGAAAGGGTTGTGTTCAAACAGATCCAGATTTTTATGATGCTAAACAATCTTTTTAACTCATTTCAGTCTGGATTTGGGCCACAACACAGCACCGAGACTGTGCTTATCAAAGTCCTAAATGATATTCGTCGGCATACCGATGCGGGCAAATCATCTGTTCTGCTACTATTGGATCTCAGCGCCGCATTCGACACAGTTGATCACAACATACTACTCAGCAGATTGGAGCAGTGGGTAGGGCTTACTGACACTATTCTTCAGTGGTTCACATCCTATTTACATGATAGGGATTTCTTGGTGTCAATCCGAAACCATCAGTCAGAACGAACCAAATTCACATGTGGAGTCCCTCAAGGGTCAATTCTTGGACCACTCTTATTTAACATCTATATGCTTCCCTTAGCTCAGATTATGGAACAGTATGACATCTCCTATCACACCTATGCAGATGACACACAACTGTACATTTCTGTGTCCCCACATGATTATAGTCCCTTAGTCTCCCTGAGTAGGGTTATTCAGATCATATTTTTTTGCTCCCGATTCAATTCCAATCATTCCCGATAATTTTTCGCGATCATATACATTTTGGCAATGCATTAAGAAAAAAATGAATAAAACTCGGACGAATATACACATTCAACATACAGTACATAAGTACTGTATTTGTTTATAATGACAATAAATCCTCAAGATGGCATTTACATTATTAGCATTCTTTCTGTGAGAGGGATCCACGGATAGAAAGACTTATGACTTTGTATATTGTGACTAAATATTGCCATCTAGTGTATTTGTTGAGCTTTCAGTAAATGATACTGTAGCCATGCCCAAATGCATGATGGGAAGTGGAACCATGACTGTGCGTAGTGCTACCAATTGATATATCTTCTTTACGTTGGGAAATAACATAAGGTGTTAGGAAAAAAATCAGTTGCTACCTTGCTTCCCCACGTTGCTTCCCATGATATTTCTAATCGTAGGGAGAGGGATTGTAAGGCTTTAGCCAAATAAAAAAAAGGCTCCAAAGGCTGCCAAAATTCACTCTACTCATTTTACGCTGCCTCTTATCTCTCTATATAGGTAAAACGGCGCCATTACAGATTGAGCGCAACAATGCGTAAGTGGGTTGTGCAGCGCATGCATTAATTGCGTTAAATATTTTAACGTGATACATTTTTAAAAACATTAATTACCACCTTTATCGGGATAAATTTGATAACCCTACCTTAAGCCTAAACTAAAGACTCTGGATGAGTGTAAAATCTTATGTCTGTAAAGTTAAATACAATTAGAAAACGATTTAATTAAAAAATATATTAAAAAAAAGGCATGGCCGATATTTTTTTGCCGATTCTGATACTTTGAAAATGACGTGATCGGACCTCGGGACATCTCTATCCCTGAGTAAATGCATTCATCAAATCAATGTATGGATGTGCTAGAATTTTCTCCAGTTAAATGTGGAGAAGACAGAAGTGATCATTTTTGGGCCAAAAAAGGAAAGATCAAAGATAAGCAGGCACCTTAGCACAATGTCACTTACAGCTACAAATCAAGTCAGAAACCTTGGCGAAATTATTGACTCAGACCTAAAATTTGATAGCCGTCCAAAGTCTGTCACTAAATCTGCTTATTACCACCTAAAAAATATAGCTAGGATTAAAGTGCATGTGACACGAAAAAGCATGTTTATTTCATAATACACGCGGCATTTTATGCTCCTGAATGATATGGACCGCTTGGATGTGTGTGGAAGCGATCGCTATATTTATTTAGTTTTTTGAATCCCGCGCCATGAAAATGAGTGACTTCCGGCTTCGGTCTTGCATTGAGGAGGAGGGCGCTGTGACGTGTACGGGAGAAGGCGTCCTCTTCACTATACAGCGTACTGTTGTGTATGAGGACGAAGGATTCAGCTGATTTTGCGGATTAATACGTTTATTTTTCGCATCACGCCAGCCAAACGGCTGCAGAAAAATCATTCTGTATGAGGGAGAGGCGTATGCGCCTTTTTAGAGTTTCAAAAGGTTCCCATTCACCATAGATATTGGCCAAAACAAGCCCTACTGCTTTGGGACCATTGGACTTACGAGGAAGTGAGTAAACATCTTGTTTTGTATTATGTCAAATATTAATACAGCTATTACAAAGTAAACACTACAAACTTTCTTTAAATAAAGGACTACTTACGTTTGATCATTGATAGGCGTGTAAAAAGCTCTCCGGGATCGGATCGGGAGCAGAAAAAACATGATCGGAACAACCCTAGTTGTAACGGGTGGTTATATAGTCACTGTTGCCTTTCTATCAGCTCGAACCAGTCTGGCCATTCTCCTCTGACCTCTGGCATCAACGAGGCATTTCCGCCCATAGAACTGCCGCTCACTGGATATTTTTTCTTTTTCGGACCATTCTCTGTAAACCCTAGAGATGGTTGTGGGTGAAAATCCCAGTAGATCAGCAGTTTCTGGAATACTCAGACCAGCTCTTCTGGCACCAACAACCATGCCACGTTCAAAGTCACTCAAATCACCTTTATTCCCCATACTGATGCTCGGTTTGAACTGCAGGAGATTGTCTTAAACCATGTTTACATGGCTAAATGCACTGAGTTGCCGCCATGTGATTGGCTGATTAGAAATTACAGTGGGGAGAACAAGTATTTGATACACTGCCGATTTTTCTGGTTTTCCCACTTGCAAGCCATGTAGAGGTCTGTAATTTGTATCATAAGTTCTCTTCAACTGTGAGGGACGGAATCTAATACAAAAATCCAGAAAATCACATTGTATAATTTTTGAATAATAAATTTGTATTTAACTGCATGAAATAAATATTTGATGCATCACAAAAATCGAACTTAATATTTGGTACAGAAACCTTTGTTTGCTATTACAGATACCAAACGTTTCCTGTAGTCCTTGACAAGGTTTGCACACACTGCAGCAGGGATTTTAGCCCACTCATCCATGCAGATCTTCTCCAGAGCCTTCAGGTTTCGGGGCTGCTGCCGGGCAACACGGACTTTCAGCTCCCTCCATATATTTTCTATCGGGTTCAGATCTGGTGACTGGCTAGGTCACTCCAGGACCTTAAGATGCTTCTTACGGAGCCACTCTTTAGTTGCCTTGGCTGTGTGCTTTGGGTCGTTGCCATGCTGGAAGACCCATCTTCAGGGCTCTCACTGAAGGAAGGAGGTTGTCAGCCAAGATCTGGCGATACATAGCCCCATCCATCCTCGCCTCAATAAGGTGCAGTCGTCCTGTACCCTTGGCAGAGAAGCAGCCCCAAAAAATGATGTTTCCTCCTCCATGTTTCACGGTTGGGATGGTGTTTTTGGGGTTGTACTCATCCTTCTTTTTCCTCCAAACACGACGAGCCGAGTTTAGACCAAAAAATTCAATTTTGGTCTCATCCGACCACATGACCTTCTCCCATTGCTCCTCTGGATCATCCAGATGGTCAGGGGCAAACTTCAGATGTGTCTGGACATGCACTGGCTTCAGCAGCGGGACCTTGCGTGCGCTGTAGGATTTTAATCCATGACGGCGTAATGTGTTTCCGATGGTTTTCTTCGAGACTGTGGTTCCAGCTCTCTTCAGGTCATTGACCAGGTCCTGCCGTGTAGTTCTGGGCTGATCCCTCACCTTCCTCATGATCAGTGATGATCTTGCATGGAGCCCCAGAACAAGGCAGATTGACCGTCAACTTGAACTTCTTCCATTTTCTAATAATTGCTCCAACAGTTGTTACCTTCTCACCAAACTGCTTATTTTCCTGTAGCCCATCCCAGCCTTGGGCAGGTCTATTATTTATCCCTGATGTCCTTACACAGCTCTTTGGCCTTGTTCATTGTGTAGAGGTTGGAGTTTGTTTGTTTGAGCATGTGAACAGGTGTCTTTTATGATGAGGTGTCCTCATCACTACTATCATTCACTCTTCACTTACATCCGGTTCAGTACCCCCATCCCTCAAAACTGCTTCCATCACACCCATTCTAAAGAAACCTAACCTGGATCCCACCAATTTCAATAACCTCCGCCCAATCTCCAACCTACCTTTCATTTCCAAAATTCTTGAAATAAACGTTGCATCCCAACTTCATAACCACCTAATTACCAATGACATTTACGAGCACTTTCAATCCGGTTTCCGCCCCCTCCATAGCACCGAAACAGCCCTACTTAGAATTACAAACGACCTCCTCACAGCATCCGACTCCGGTTTATTATCAATTCTCGTCTTTCTCGACCTCACTGCCGCCTTCGACACAATTTCTCATACAATCCTTCTCGACCGACTCTCCTCCATTGGTATCACTCACACACCCCTTTCCTGGTTCACTTCCTACCTGTCCAACCGCACACAATTCGTCAAACTTGGCCCCCATCAATCCAGTTCCCACCCTGTCTCCACTGGCGTGCCCCAGGGCTCTGTCCTGGGGCCACTCCTCTTCATCATCTACATTCTACCCCTCGGTTCCATCTTCCGCAAACACAACATTCACTTTCACTGTTACGCAGATGACACCCAGCTCTACATATCCTCAAAACCAACCGCCTCCCTCCCACCTTCCTCCCTCACCCTCTGCTTAGATGACATTAACTCCTGGTTCTCCTCCAACTTCCTCCTACTTAACAGCTCCAAAACAGAAGTCCTCTTAGTTAGTACCACCGCAACACTCTCTAATGTCCATAAGTTCTCTATTACAATCAACAATTTACCGATCTCTCCTTCATCTCAGGTTAAGAGTCTGGGTGTCATCCTCGACAGCACACTTTCCTTCCGGTCACATATCAACAGCATCACCAGATCAGCCTATCTCCACTTTCGCAACATTTCTCGCCTCCTCCCTTCTCTCACCCGCCATACCGCTTCCACCCTGGTCTGTAATCTAATAACCTCCCGGCTCGATTATTGTAACTCACTGCTCTTCGGTCTCCCTAATAAGTCCCTCCAGAAACTGCAGCTCCTCCAGAACTCAGCAGCACGCCTCATCACACGAACCCCCGCAACACACCACATTACCCCCATCCTCCGTCAACTTCACTGGCTTCCCGTCAAACAAAGAATCAATTACAAAATCCTCATCATCACCTTCAAAATACTCCATGCCCTGGCCCCTCCCTACCTCTGCGATCTTCTCCATCTAAACAATCCAACCCGTTCACTTCGCCCTACCACTATTCCCCCTCTCTCCGTCCCCCGTGTCCGCCTCTCCACCTTTGGTTCCAGAGCTTTTAGTCATTGCGCCCCCCAGCTCTGGAACTCCCTACCCCCTGATCTCCGCAGCATATCTACTCTATCATTTTTCAAATCTAGACTGAAAACACACCTGTTCACTCTTTCTTACCCACCGTAACCCATAGCTGTCATATTTTTACCTCTTTTTATTGTGCTTTTAATTTTTTTTAATCCTTTTAATACCTTTTTATCGTACTGTAATTCCATCTCTCTTGTGAAGCGTCTTTGTGTGTTTGAAAAGCGCTCTAGAAATAAAATGTATTATTATTATTTAGGGCTGTCAAACGATTAAAATTTTTAATCGAGTTAATTACAGCTTAAAAATTAATCAATCGTAATTAATCGCAATTAATCGCAATTCAAACCATCTATAAAATATGCCAAATTTTTCTGTAAATTATATATATATTCTATAAAATAATTTGTTGGAATGGAAAGATAGGACACAAGATAGATATATACATTCAACATACGGTACATAAGGACTGTAGTGGGCATTTCACTCTACTGTCATTTAAATCTGTCTATGCTGTCGTCACTCCGAAGCGTCTAGTTTTTCCAAAGCTAGACAGCTAGTGAACGACGCCTTAATAATCAGACTTCTTCCTTTTTCATCTGATTTATTAATAAAATGGCCTCAAACCACTGTCCTCTTTAGACTGTAGTGAAACTACAAAAAAAGTACACAAGCATTGCATTAGCAACAACGTTAGCTTAGCACGCTATAAAGGTTCACTAAACATAAACAAAAAGCGTCTCATACAAAAAATAGAACATTTCGCTTACTAACATAATATGTACATTCTTTACAACAACCATACTTACGTACAAATCTTGTCCAAGGATCATATAAGCACAACATTACAATGGAGGCGTCAGCCATGTCGCAAAGCGACCACAAGAGTTCGCTGTTAGACAGCATTAAAAACCTTGCTGTAAAACTTACCAAAAGGCAGAATACTGTCTGAGCGGGACATGTGTGTTAATTGCGTCAAATATTTTAACGTGATTAATTTATAAAATTAATTACCGCGCGTTAACGCGATAATTTTGACAGCCCTATTATTATCATTATTATTTTATACAGGTAACAAGTTCAAACAGGTGCAGTTACTTCCGGTAATGAGTGGAGAACAGGAGGGGTTCTTAAACAAGAATTAAGAGCCGAAATATTTACTAGTTGGTAATGATACAATGATACAAATTGCAGACCTCTACATGCTTTGCAAGTGGGAAAACCAGCAAAATCGGCAATGTATCAAATACTTGTTCCCCCCACTGTAGAAAATCTGTGAAAAATCCAATTGAAAGTCCATGTTGCCCAACGACAGCCCCAAAACATCACTGCTCTAGAGGAGATCTGCATGGAGGAATGGGCCAAAATACCAGCAACAGTGTGTGAAGAGTTACAGAAAATGTTTGGCCTTCGTTATAGCCAACAAAGGGTACATAACAAAGTATTGAGATGAACTTTTGGTATTGATCAAATACTTATTTTCCACCATGATTTGCAAATAAATTCTTTAAAAATCAAACAATGTGATTTTCTGTTTTTATTCCACATTCTGTATCTCATGGTTGAGGTTTACCCATGTTGACAATTACAGGCATCTCTAATATTTTCAAGTGGAAGAATTTGCACAATTAGTGGTTGACTAAATACTTATTTGCCCTACTGTATACGTCGAATGATACACTCCTCATATTTTCATCTACTGGTTGTTTTCCCAAAAATTTGAACCCAAATCTTCCCCCTCCACTTTGCACACGAGCTTCTTTCCCTCCGATATCATTCTGAAGGCTGACGAATAAAGCGCAACACTTAAAAAGGAAGCCAGAACTGCAGTGTTTCTTTGAAACAGGACTGAAGAGCGACTGATGAGCAAGACCAAACGCTCCACTTGCAAGAAAAGCAACAAGAGCGCCCCTAATTTGATTGTTAGTTTATCATGACAGCTAATTGACATGCAGCGCTATACTTGTTGTCTTTTTATTGATTGACAAGCTACACGGGAGGCTTTCATCACAGCCCGTGTCGAAATTGTCTTAAGTGAAGCGCTTTCGTACACAAACATGGCGCGCCGGTCTTTTATTTATGACTGACAATGAATGGAATGTAACAATAAATCAGCGTAAATCTCTGCGCCGCTTTTGTTTTTCCTCCTTTTTTTCGTCTCCCCCCGCTGAGAGAAAAACAAGGATATCAGAGGAAAGGCACGCATCAAAGACGCTTCCTCAGCTGGGGGAGACGCAATACGCTTCGGTCTAGCTGAGAGTCCTCGACGAGTCGCAGAGAAGCGGAGTGTAAAATTCCAGCCAGCGTTTCATCCTTCATTCATCATCCGACAGTCTGCTTTCATTAGACGCGTTTTGGCACAGAACAAACAAAAACAGAGGCGGTGCGTTTCGCCGCCATCGGATGTCCGATTCATTTTGGACTGGGAGGGATGGAAATTCAGCAGCTTCTCCAGCTATCCAATCAAAGGTACATCCATGAATTCACTTATACAGTGCCTTGCAAAAGTATTCGGCCCCCTTGAACCTTGCAACCTTTCGCCACATTTCAGGCTTCAAACATAAAGACATAAAATTTTAATTTTTTGTCAAGAATCAACAACAAGTGGGACACAATCGTGAAGTGGAACAACATTTATTGGATAATTTCAACTTTTTTAACAAATAAAAAACTGAAAAGTGGGGCGTGCAATATTATTCGGCCCCCTTGCGTTAATACTTTGTAGCGCCACCTTTTGCTCCAATTACAGCTGCAAGTCGCTTGGGGTATGTTTCTATCAGTTTTGCACATCGAGAGACTGACATTCTTGCCCATTCTTCCTTGCAAAACAGCTTGAGCTCAGTGAGGTTGGATGGAGAGTGTTTGTGAACAGCAGTCTTCAGCTCTTTCCACAGATTCTCGATTGGATTCAGGTCTGGACTTTGACTTGGCCATTCTAACACCTGGATACGTTTATTTTTCAACCATTCCATTGTAGATTTGGCTTTATGTTTTGGATCATTGTCCTGTTGGAAGATAAATCTCCGTCCCAGTCTCAGGTCTTGTGCAGACACCAACAGGTTTTCTTCCAGAATGTTCCTGTATTTGGCTGCATCCATCTTCCCGTCAATTTTAACCATCTTCCCGGTCCCTGCTGAAGAAAAGCAGGCCCAAACCATGATGCTGCCACCACCATGTTTGACAGTGGGGATGGTGTGTTCAGGGTGATGAGCTGTGTTGCTTTTACGCCAAACATATCGTTTTGCATTGTGGCCAAAAAGTTCAATTTTGGTTTCATCTGACCAGAGCACCTTCTTCCACATGTTTGGTGTGTCTCCCAGGTGGCTTGTGGCAAACTTTAAACCAGACTTTTTATGGATATCTTTGAGAAATGGCTTTCTTCTTGCCACTCTTCCATAAAGGCCAGATTTGTGCAGTGTACGACTGATTGTTGTCCTATGGACAGACTCTCCCACCTCAGCTGTAGATCTCTGCAGTTCATCCAGAGTGATCATGGGCCTCTTGGCTGCATCTCTGATCAGTTTTCTCCTTGTTTGAGAAGAAAGTTTGGAAGGACGGCCGGGTCTCGGTAGATTTGCAGTGGTCTGATGTTCCTTCCATTTCAATACGATGGCTTGCACAGTGCTCCTTGAGATGTTTGAAGCTTGGGGAATCTTTTTGTATCCAAATCCGGCTTTAAACTTCTCCACAACAGTATCTCGGACCTGCCTGGTGTGTTCCTTGGTTTTCATAATGCTCTCTGCACTTTAAACAGAACCCTAGGACTATCACAGAGCAGGTGCATTTACACGGAGACTTGATTACACACAGGTGGATTCTATTTATCGTCATCGGTCATTTAGGACAACATTGGATCATTCAGAGATCCTCACTGAACTTCTGGAGTGAGTTTGCTGCACTGAAAGTAAAGGGGCCGAATAATATTGCACGCCACACTTTTCAGTTTTTAATTTGTCAAAAAAGTTTAAATTATCCAATAAATGTTGTTCCACTTCACGATTGTGTCCCACTTGTTGTTGATTCTTGACAAACAAATTAAATTTCATATCTTTATGTTTGAAGCCTGAAATGTGGCGAAAGGTTGCAAGATTCAAGGGGGCCGAATACTTTTGCAAGGCACTGTATGCACATTTATTCACTAAAAATAATAATTCCACCTTAACCACTCACTTCACTCCCCTTGTTTCCATTTGACTGGAAATTGCATCCAAAAGCAGCACATCGTGGCATTTTACTTAGCGAGTTTAGGCAGCAATAAGCAAATGTTGAACACGCTACACATTTGTAAAGATTCCAATGACGTCATCACTGCGAGCCCGCAAACCATGGCGCCAACTAACGGTCAAAATATGGTCTAAATATTATTAAATATTGCCATTGATTTAACATTTTATGTGTTTCTAACAACATATTTTAGTACAAGAGAACAATTGTGGTTTATTACAGCCTACATGGATTTAAGTTAGAGGATCACTTTAACTCATTATCGGTATAAAAGACAGCTGTCCACAACCTCAGTCAGTCACACTCCAAACTGCACTATTGGCAAGACCAAAGAGCTGTCGAAGGACACCAGAGACAAAATTGTAGACCTGCACCAGGCTGGGAAGACTGAATATGCAATAGGTAAAATGCTTAGTATAAAGAAATCAACTGTGGGAGCAATTATTAGAAAATGGAAGACATACAAGACCACTAATAATCTCCGTCGACCTGGGGCTCCATGCAAGATCTCACCCCGTGGCGTCAAAATGGTAACGGTGAGCAAAAATCCCAGAACCACACGGGGGGACCTAGTGAATGACCTACAGTGAGCTCGGACCACACTAACAAAGGCTACTATCAGTAACACAATGCGCCGCCAAAGACTCAAATCCTGCACTGCCAGACGTGTCCCCCTGCTGAAGACAGTACACGTTCAGGCCCGTCTGCGGTTCGCTAGGGAGCATTTGGATGATCCAGAAGAGGACTGGGAGAATGTGTTATGGTCAGATGAAACCAAAATAGAACTTTTTGGTAGAAACACAGATTCTCATGTTTGGAGGAAAAAGAATACTGAATTGCACCATACCCACTGTGAAGCATGGTGGTGGAAACATGGGGCTGTTTTTCTGCAAATGGACCGGGACGACTGATCTGTGTCAAGGAAAGAATGAATGGGGCCATGTATCGAGAGATTTTGAGTGAAAATCTCCTTCTTTCAGCGAGGGCATTGAAGATGAGACGTGGCTGGGTCTTTCAGCATGACAATGATCCCAAACACACAGCCAGGGCAACAAAGGAGTGGCAACGTAAGAAGCATTTCAAGGTCCTGGAGTGGCCTAGCCAGTCTCCAAATCTCAACCCCATAGAAAATCTGTGGAGGGAGTTGAAAGTCCGTGTTGCCCGACGACAGCCCCAAAATATCACTGCTCTAGAGGTGATCTGCATGGAGGAATGGGCCAACATACCAGCAACAGTGTGTGAAAAGCTTGTGAAGAGTTACAGAAAATGGTTGGCCTCCGTTATTGCCAACAAAGGGTACATAACAAAGTATTGCGATGAACTTTTGGTATTGACCAAATACTTATTTTCCACCATGATTTGCAAATAAATTATTTAAAAATCAAACAAAGTGTTTCTATGTTTTTTTTTTTCTTCCACATTCTGTCTCTCATGGTTGAGGTTTACCCATGTTGACAATTACAGGCCTCTCTAATATTTTCAAGTGGGAGAACTTGCGCAATTAGTGGTTGACTAAATACTTATTTGCCCCACTGTATATAAAATCTGTTAATTCATCTTACCGTTAACTCATTGGGTGAGTTAGCAGTGGTGGAATGTTACGGTACTTGAAGTGCCTGCGACATTATAAAAAAATCTTAAATAGCATTATTATGTGAATTAGAATCACGTTTTGAGACGATCCGACTGTATACAACAAGTTGGCAAAGCACAGATGACGAAAAATAAGTGTTTTAATCTGCTTTTTCGCCCTGCCTGTTCTTATAGTGCTCTAGCGTCCCCAGCTGGATATTGGCATCGACAGGGTCACGATTTCATATGATTTAGAATCCAACCCATTGATGGGGAATGATTTATAACGAGGAAAATGCGACGAAGAGAGACGCAAAATGTCATTGTTTCCGTCTCTCTACTCCAATATTTTTACAGGATATTCTTTTTATCTAAGTATTTTTCCCCAATTGCTAAATAAATGGTATGGTCATGACAAATAACAGTTTTGTGCCAAATGGAATGTGAAAAATTCAAAACGCGTTAATACAGTACGACATGACAAAATTACTCCATAATGGTCAACACTATCGACTTCGTGCACCTCCCGAACGATATTTTATGCCACCGGAATTAGTCCGGCTTTTGTCATTTCCCTGCCCTGGCTTCAGAGAGCGTTATCAAACCAGGCGGCGTGAAAGCTAGCCGACATGCTAACCCGAACCGAGCCGCGTTTTAAAGTCTTATTCTCGCCTTTTGAAGCGAAAAATCACACAAAACTGCCCCGGATTATTTCACACGGCGACGGTGTTGTCCATTGTCTTCACTGATCGGCAACTCCCGCGGCGGCGAGCGAGTTACAGCTCGTCGTTCACCTGCAGGAGAGCTCGTTTGACGGGGAAGCAGCTGGAGAATGACCGCCGGACAAACCAGCCGATGTTGGAGTAGCGCGTAGCTGCCACATGGTCAACACAAATATGGCGTAAATGAATGCTTAAAAACACGGCGAAGACGTAAACAGTGAGAGAGCGGCGTGCAGTTGTTGTGTGCAGCTAACAAGGCAGGATATGTCTGAGGAGAACTTTTCTACATACAGTATATATATATATGTATATATATATATATATATATATATATATATATATATATATATATTTATTAGGGCTGTCAAAATTATCGCGTTTACGGGCGTTAATTAAATTTTTTAATTAATCACGTTAAAATATTTGACGCAGTTAACGCAGATGTCCCGCTCAGTCAGATTTAAATGACAGTACAGTGAAACGCTCACTTGTGTTTTATGGAGTTTTGCTGCCCTCTGCTGCCGCTTGGGTGCGACTGATTTTATAGGCTTCAGCACCCATTACATTCTGTAAGTAATAATTGACATCAACAATGGCGGGCTACTAGTTTATTTTTTGATTGAAAATTTTACAAATTTTATTAAAACAAAAACATTAAGAGGGGTTTTAATATAACATTTCTACAACTTGTACTAACATTTTTCTTTTAAGAACTACAAGTCTTTCTATCCATGGATCGCTTTAACAAAATGTTAATAATGTTAATGCCATCTCGTTGATTTATTGTTATAATAAACAAATACAGTCCTTATGTACCGTATGTTGAATGTACATATCCATCTTGTGTCTTATCTTTCCATTCAAACAATAAATTACAGAAAAATATGGCATATTTTATAGATGGTTTGAATTGCGATTAATTGCGATGAATTACGATTAATTAATTTTTAAGCTGTAATTAACTCGATTAAAAATTTTAACCGTTTGACACCCCTAATATATATATATATATATATATATATATATATATATATACAGTACTGTATATATATTTTAAAAAAGCATGGCCGATATTTTTTGGCCGATTCCGATACTTTGAAAATGACGTGATCGGACCCGATCGATCGGGACATCTCTAGTCAAAATGAATCGGACGTCTAAGCGCCAGCCATCATCCGCCCATTGACTCAATCCAGCTCCCTTTCAACCATCCATTATCCCTCCACCTAAACCGAGAGCCATTCAAGTGAGGATGTTCAAAAGGAGGTCGGTCGAGCGACGAGCCGACGTCGGAGTTAAACGTCAACTCTCATCCATCCATCCGGACGGACGAGGGCCGACAGGGAGACGGTCGGGAGTAAAGTGGGCTGCGGGGGAAAGCCTGGTAAGTCCTAACACTCTGTGACAGCCTCTGCACCTGGCACACATCCAAACACACTGCTGCTCTCCACTCCCCACAGGCTGCATGCCTCCATCTGAATACATTATCCAGCACACACTCCAAATAAAAAAAAAAAAAGAATTTTAAATGGCGTCTGCGGCTGAGGACTTTTTTAAAGAGGTTTTTGAAGGCTGCTGAGGTTTTGAAAGCCGTCTTGAAAGAGTTGCAAAGTACTCGGCGGAACAACAAAGATGAAAGTTACTTCGACGGCTGCTCAAGTTGATTGGACTGCCAGGACGGCAAAACAAAAAAAGACTGATTGAAGAGTCCAATCAACTTGAGAAGGAAAGATGCGCAACTGACTCGGAACTGTTGCGGGAGCTGCAAAATACTAACTAAAATACTTGAAGAACACCAACAAGATTTTTAAGGGCTGCTTTCGCAGATTTAATCAAGAGTTTCGCAGAAAATGGCTGTTTCAAACCACAATGACGTACTGTCAATCATGGTTTCTTAAAGGGAATCACGGAACTGAGGATTCTATAACAACAACAAAGCCATACCAACAATAAAAATGTATACATACATTGATACATACATACAGTGGGGCAAATAAGTATTTAGTCAACCACCAATTGTGCAAGTTCTCCCTACTTGAAAAGATTAGAGAGGCCTGTAATTGTCAAAATAGGTAAACCTCAACCATGAGAGACATAATGTGGAAAAAAAAAAAAAAACAGAAAATCACATTGTTTGATTTTTAAAGAATTTATTTCCAAATTAGAGTGGAAAATAAGTATTTGGTCACCTACAAACAAGCAAGATTTCTGGCTGTCAAAGAGGTCTAACATCTTCTAACGAGGTCCTGTATTAATAGCACCTGTTTTAACTCATTATCGGTATAAAAGACACCTGTTCACAACTTCAGTCAGTCACACTCTAAACTCCACAATGCCCAAGACGAAAGAGCTGCCGAAGGACACCAGTGACAAAATTGTTGACCTGCACCAGACTGGGAAGACTGAATCTGCAATAGGTAAAACGTTTGGTGGAAAGAAATCAACTGTGGGAGCAATTATTAGAAAATGGAAGACATATACAAGACCACTGATAATCTCCCTCGATTTGGGGCTCCATGTTAGATATCACCCAGTGGCGTCAAAATGATAACAAGAACGGTGAGCAAAAATCCCAGAACCACACGGGGCGACCTAGTGAATGACGTACAGAGAGCTGGGACCACAGTAACAAAGGCTACTATCAGTAACACAATGCGCCGCCAAGGACTCAAATCCTGCACTGCCAGACGTGTCCCCCTGCTGAAGAAAGTACATGTCCAGGCCCGTCTGCGGTTCGCTAGAGAGCACTTGGATGATCCAGAAGAGGACTGGGAGAATGTGTTATGGTCAGATAAAACCACAACCAAACTTTTTGGTAGAAACATAGGTTCTCGTGTTTGGAGGAGAAAGGATACTGAATTGCATCCGAAGAACACCTTACCCACTGTGAAGCATGGAGTTGGAAACATCATGCTTTGGGGCTGTTTTTCTGCAAAGGGACCAGGACGACTGATCTGTGTAAAGGAAAGAATGAATGTATCGAGAGATTTTGAGAGAAAATGTCCTTCCATCAGCAAGGGCGTTGAAGATGAGACATGGCTGGGTCTTTCAGCATGACAATGATCCCAAACACACAGCCAGGGCAACAAAGGAGGGGCTTCGTAAGAAGCATTTCAAGGTCCTGGAGTGGCCTAGCCAGTCTCCAGATCTGAACCCCATAGAAAATCTGTGGAGGGAGTTGAAAGTCCGTGTTGGCCAACGACAGCCCCAAAACATCACTGCTCTAGAGGAGATATGCATAGAGGAATGGGCCAAAATGCCAGCAACAGTGTGTGAAAAGCTTGTGAAGACTTACAGAAAACGTTTGGCCTCTGTTATTGCCAACAAAGGGTACAAAAGTATTGAGATGAACTTTTGGTATTGACCAAATACTTATTTTCCACTATGATTTGCAAAAAAATTCTTTAAAAATAGAACAATGTGATTTTCTTTTTTTTTTTTTTTCCACATTCTGTCTCTCATGGTTGAGGTATACCCATGTTGACAGTTACAGGCCTCTCTAATATTTTCTGGAGACTGGCTAGGCCACTCCAGGACCTTGAAATGCTTCTTACGAAGCCACTCCTTTGTTGCCCTGGCTGTGTGTTTGGGATCATTGTCATGCTGAAAGACACAGCCACGTCACCTTTTCAATGCCCTTCCTGATGGAAGGAGATTTTCACTCAAAATCTCTCGATACATGGCCCCATTCATTCTTTCCTTTACACAGATCAGTCGTCCTGGTCCCTATGCAGAGAAACAGCCCCAAAGCATGATGTTACCACCCCCATGCTTCACAGTAGGTATGGTGTTCTTCAGATGCAATTCAGTATTCTTTCTCCTCCAAACACGAGAATCTGTGTTTCGACCAAAAAGTTCTATTTTGGTTTCATCTGATCATAACACATTCTCCCAGTCCTCTTCTGGATCATCCAAATGCTCTCTAGCAAACCGCAGATGGGCCTGGACGTGTACTTTCTTCAGCAGGGGGACACGTCTGGCAGTGCAGGATTTGAGTCCCTGGCGGCGCATTGTGTTACTGATAGTAGCCTTTGTTACTGTGGTCCCAGCTCTCTGAAGGTCATTCACTAGGTCCCCCCGTGTGGTTCTGGGATTTTTGCTCACCGTTGTTGTTATCATTTTGACGCCACGGGGGGAGATCTTACATGGAGCCCCAGATCGAGGGAGATTATCAGTGGTCTTGTATGTCTTCCATTTTCTAATAATTGCTCCCATAGTGGAGTGGCCATAGTGGAGTTTGGAGTCTGACTGACTGAGATTGTGGACAGGTGTCTTTTATACCGATAATGAGTTAAAACAGGTGCCATGAATACAGGTAACGAGTGGAGCCTCGTTAGACCTCGTTAGAAGAAGTTAGACCTCTTTGACAGCCAGAAATCTTGCTTGTTTGTAGGTGACTAAATACTTATTTTCCACCATGATTTGCAAATGAATTCTTTAAAAATCAAATTATGTGTTTCTGTCTCTCATGGTTGCGGTTTACCCATGTTGACAATTACAGGCCTCTCTAATCTTTTCAAGTAGGAGAACTTGCACAATTGGTGGTTGACTAAATACTGATTTGCCCCACAGTAACTCTTTGCATTAGTCTAACACATTCATTATAGTATTCATTATATATTTATTTATATTTAGTAAGTATTAATCCCCAGACTTCACTCCATGCCTTTTGACATGAAAAAGTGGACTAGCTTATCAGCCCTCGCCTGATAGGCGAAGAAAAAAACGTCATCAGTGCTCCGGTGGGGTCAAGACGCTCTTGCCCTGCCAACACAGCAACTTGATAGCACAGGCGCCTTGGACGTCAAGACCTGCGAACTTGACCGCACAAACCTGCCACAGAGGGATGATCCCAAGACAACACCCAGCCACGCCTTCCACCGCGGCTTTTAAAAAGACTGAACATTTAGATAACAACTGTCGCTTCTCGGGGACATTCCGATGCATCCGTTGTTTTGCGGCTCTTGGATTTAACATTGCCTCTCTGTCGTCTGTTTTTGCCTTGTTTTTGACAAATAAATGTGTCAACCTATTTTCGGTGAGTCTTCTTTAAACCGTTCAAAATGGAGTCAGTACAAAGGGTTAACACCGGAGTGAACACGCGGGATCGGCCCCTTCCGGCGGAACACCATTTGGTTCGGCTGTCGCTGTTTCCGCGGCTTGGCCGGGGGGCCGAATTCCTTCAATTGTTAGTGTAGGTGTTTAATGTATTTGTTAGGGCTGTCAAAATGTTCACGTTAACAGGGGGTAATTAATTTTTTAAATTAATCACGTTAAAATATTTGACGCAATTAACGCACATGCCCCGCTCAGACAGATTTAAATGACAGTACAGTCAAATGCCCACTTGTTAATTGTGTTTTGTGGAGTTTTGCTGCCCTCTGCTGGCGCTTGGGTGCGACTGATTTTATAGGCTTCAGCACCCATGAGCATTGTGTAAGTAATTATTGACATCAACAATGGCAGGCGACTAGTTTATTTTTTGATTGAAAATTTTACAAATTTTATTAAAACGAAAACATTAAGAGGGGTTTTAATATAAAATGTCTATAACTTGTACTAACATTTATCTTTTAAAGTGATCCTCTAACTTAAATACATGTAGGCTTTAATAAACCACAATTGTTCTCTTGTACTAAAATATGTTGTTAGAAACACATAAAATGTTAAATCAATGGCAATATTTTATAATATTTAGTCCATATTTTGACCGTTAGTTGGCGCCATGCGGGGCCGGATGTATGGGGGGGCCGGGGTGGGCCATGCCCACCCAGACGTGAGTCGTGCCCACCCAATAAAAATGTCAGGAATATCTATTGTAGCGTCACACTGGATATAGAGAACGCACGCAGAGTTGGTCTCACCTACTTTTTTATTACACGATTAACGGTTGCTGTTGGCCGCAACCACGCTGTTGTGAATTCCCTGCTGTGAGGGCTGGACAGCGAACTGCCTCGCTTTGGGACAACTGCGTTGTTGCACATGCGCAGAGTATTCTAAAAAGACCGCGGTTGAGGAAAAAAGTTCGTCCTCGGCCGATAAGTAAGTTATAATGTTCTCCACGTATACTGCAATCATGTATGTGATGCTTGTGCTTGTATCGGTACTCTTTATTATTGTTTGTAGTTCGTAGCACGTTAGCTCCGCTCGTAGCATCCCATTGCTAACGTAGCATTCTATTGCTAACGTAGCGCCTAGAGCGTGATAATATATGTACAAGTTGCACTGTATTGGATCGTTAAGGGTACATCCCGAAATTAATCCCATTCAATGTTCAGATTTGAGATCGCTGTCCATTGTGATGGTAGTTTTCTGATTCATTTAGCTACCGAGTGCTTAGCTTGCAGCTATAGCAGCCCTCTTGTTTGTGGGAATTGCCATTTATTATTGATGGTTCATTGCTTGTCCAATGTGGACATCTAGTGGTCATTTTTTGGATAACGCTTAGTTCAGTTCAGGCTGGAATTCATTTAATTCATTTTATTGTGAATTGTACATGTTATTTCACTATAATATGTTTATTGGTGTTTTTCTTTATTTCGATGTTTTTCTTTATTTCTTTTTGATACACACACTTTCAAATTAATGTCCAAATGCATTCAAACGGCTCAAAGGAATGAAAAAACTAATTTAATTTCATCAAACCAACTGAAGTTGCTGCATCTTCTCTGACCGGAGGATTAGGTCAATTATATTCAGCCAGCGAAAGGTTGCAAGATTCAAGTGGGCCGAATACTTTTGCAAGGCACTGTATCTTTCCATTCCAACAATAATTTACAGAAAAATATGGCATATTTTATAGATGGTTTGAATTGCGATTATGATTAATTACGATTAATTAATTTTTAAGCTGTAATTAACTCGATTAAAAATTTTAATCGTTTGATAGCCCTAGTGTTTGTTGTTGTTGTTTGTTCTTCTCTTCTGTCCCTCTCTCCTCTTCTATTTTCCTTTCTGTCCGCCTAATAACTCTTCCCTGCTCGCTGCTTTCTCCGAATAAACAAAACACAACGAATAATCATTACAAAGGGAGAATTTCATACTCCCATGTGATATATTAAAACTTTTCAGACCAATAGAACACTCAAATTCCCATTCTCTGTGTCTAAGCAGCTGAACAGGACAGGTTAAACAAATAAATATGATAAGAAAATCATCAACGGCAATCTGTCTTTGAGATCATCTGGAGGTGAAAGTGTGTGAGCGCGGGTGAGCTGTGCAATAATAAGCGCTCTCATCGATTGGCTGTCAACGTGCCGGCGTCTTATGAAAATATTCCGGTTGGAGCATTACTTACACTGCGGCTTCACATTCTAAATCCTATTCTCGGGAACAAATGCGGAATGCAATAACTGCGCGGGACTTGAATCGCCTCCGTGAGATTAATGCAAACCCCCGACATCAACGCGAGGCGCTCCCTTCGCTATCGGCGCCTCTTTGTTAAAAAGGCGGAAAAAGTCCTTGAAAGTCGGCCGAAGCTCCCCGACGTACTCGATAAAGAGTTCCCGTTGAGGATTTGACCTTTAAAAGGCGACACGGTCAAGTGAGATATTGCCTAAATATTTTTCTCCCTCCCGGGGAGGCGAGTCAGGATCGATACCACGAAGAAATTGGGAAAATATCTCCTGCGCTGCTTTAATGGCTCCTGCTCTCGGCCTGCCCTTCCGTTTGTCCTGAAGGATGAAGTTCTTTCAGCCGTGTCTCCGGGTAGGGACCGTTTAGCCCCCGGAGCCAATTTCACTCCGGAACATGAATTTTGGCAGGCATGTCTATCATGAGTAGAGAGACTGAAGAAAAGACACACGAGTCTACCTTTTCTCTTCTGAAGATTTTGCCTTCCATTCTGTTTTGAATAATTCAACCTCTTAATAAGTGGACAATCAAAATACATATTTTCAATCGAAGAAAAAGCCACTTCAATCATAAAAATATGTGTTTGAATGCAAAAATAACTTCATTCAAGTCATGTAAGTTTGCGTTTGGACCACATTTTGGCTAGGACATTTGTGTCTTTATTATTCAATGAAATAAAAAGTTGCTTCAATCAAAATATATATTTTCAATCGAAGAAAAAGCCACTTCAATATAAAAAAATGTGTTTGAATGCAAAAATAAATTTGAAACTCAAAAAAATATATTTGGAAACTATTTTTCTTTGATTCTTTTTTTTTTTTTTTTTTTGATTGAAACAACATTTTTGGTTGATGTCATGCAAGTTTGCATTTGGACCACATTTTGGCTAGGACATTTGAGTCTTTATTATTCAATCAAATAAAAAGTTGCTTCAATCAAAAAATATATATTTTCAATCGAAGAAAAAGCCACTTCAATAAAAAAAAATGTGTTTTAATGCAAAAATAAATTTGAAACTCAAAAAAATATATTTGGAAACTATTTTTCCTTGATTTTTTGTTGTTGTTGATTGAAACAACATTTTTGGTTGAAGTTATGTAAGTTTGCGTTTGGACCACATTTTGGCTAGGACATTTGTGTCTTTATTATTTAATCAAATAAAAAGTTGCTTCAATCAAAAAATATATATTTTCAATCGAAGAAAAAAAACACTTCAATGAAAAAAAATGTGTTTGAATGCAAAAATAAATTTGAAACTCAAAAAAATATATTTGGAAACTATTTTTCTTTGATTTTTTTTTTTCTTTTGACACAACATTTTTGATTGAAGTCATGTAAGTTTGCGTTTGGACCACATTTTGGCTAGGACATTTGAGTCTTTATTATTCAATCAAATAAAAAGTTGCTTCAATCAAAAAATATATATTTTCAATCGAAGAAAAAGCCACTTCAATAAAAAAAAAAAGTGTTTTAATGCAAAAATAAATTTGAAACTCAAAAAAATATATTTGGAAACTATTTTTCTTTGATTTTTTTTTTTGATTGAAACACCATTTTTGACTGAAGTCATGTAAGTGTGCGTTTGGACCACATTTTGGCTAGGACATTTGTGTCTTTATTATTCAATCGAGTAAAAAGTTGCTTCAATCAAAATATATATTTTCAATCGAAGAAAAAAACACTTCAATCAAAAAAAAATGTGTTTGCAATGCAAAAATAAATTTGAAACTCAAAAAAATATATTTGGAAACTATTTTTCTTTGATTTTTTGTTTTTTTTAATTAAAGTCATGTAATTTTGCGCTTGGACCACATTTTGGCAAGGATATTTGTGTCTTTATTATTCAATCAAAAAATAAGTTGCTTCAAACAAAAAAAAATTTTTTTTCAAAAGAAAAATCACTTCAATCAAAAATAAAACAAATTCAATTGTAGAAAAAATGGTTTGAATGTGAAAAAATATTTGAGACTAAGAAATCCGCATTTGAACACTGTTTTTCATTCAAACTGTTTTCTTTGATTGAAGCAATCCTTTTGTGTTTGAGCCATATTAGGGGTAGCACATTTGTGTCTAAATCATTCAATCGCAATAAAAGTTGCTTTCATCAAAAAACTACTTTCAATCAAAGAAAAAAATCATTTGCAAAAATAAAAATTTTTGAAAATAAATGTTCTTATTTGAAATATATATATTTTTTATTGACGTGTCACTTTTTTTGAAAAGCAAAAAGTTTTAAACTTTTTTTCTTTTTTAAAGTGGAAAAAGTTTTGAACGCACTTTTTTTTCGATTGAATCATTTTGACACATAGATTCAACTTCAACGCTACTTCCGGCATGTTTGAGTGGCAGGTGACTACGCCAATGGCATAAAAGTATGCAAGAGAGTATGACACAAGAATACTGGGCACCAGGGCTCCATCCAGCCACGGACTCTGCTGGAGTCCAAGCCGAATATAGGGCACCGGTACGATGGGGTGACATCGGCATCTCACCGGGGTACGGTGCCCTGCTGCTTAATGTGATTCAACACGGCGAACTTCACCCGCTGCCCTGACGTGACGGTTGGCAATTGGTTCCAACCGGAGTGTCCGCGAAGCGCCGGTACGGGAGTGGTCGGCGAGTGCCCCGACACTAGCCCTAGTAAGCGAGTGGACTACCGGCGAGTTGCCGGCGTCCACGCCGGGAGCCCATTCGCGTCAACTTTGAATGAGTGTCAGCCGGCCTCCGCGCCCTGTGGGTGATATCGGGGTCCGACCAGTGTGCCACGACAGGGCAACGTACCATCGCTGGTACTCCAGTGGGATGCCGATGTCACACCCCCGTACCGGTGCACTATATTCGGCTTGGACTCCAGCAGACTCCGATGGCTGGATGGAGCCCTGGTGGCCATTATTCTTGCTTCATACTTTTATGCCATTGGCGTTAGATATATTGGCAGATCTGCGGCAAACTTCCCGTGCTTGCTGGGAGTCGTACCCTGAAGGGTCCTTTAAGGGTCATTTGCAACAACCCTACAGCGCCAACTACCGGCAACAGAAACTCACTCATTTTATTTATACATGTCAAGTTCCTTTCACTAGGTCAGTGTAGTTCCAAGAGCTTTTGTCATATGGCATTTACAGTGCCTTGCAAAAGTATTCGGCCCCCTTGAATCTTGCAACCTTTCGCCACATTTCAGGCTTCAAACATAAAGATATGAAATTCAATTTTTTCATCAAGAATCAACAACAAGTGGGACACAATCGTGAAGTGGAACAACATTTATTGGATAATTTCAACTTTTTTAACAAATAAAAAACTGAAAAGTGGAGCGTGCAATATTATTCGGCCCCTTTACTTTCAGTGCAGCAAACTCACTCCAGAAGTTCAGTGAGGATCTCTGAATGATCCAATGTTGTCCTAAATGACCGATGATGATAAGTAGAATCCACCTGTGTGTAATCAAGTCTCCGTATAAATGCACCTGCTCTGTGATAGTCTCGGGGTTTTGTTTAAAGTGCAGAGAGCATTATGAAAACCAAGGAACACACCAGGCAGGTGCAAGATACTGTTGTGGAGAAGTTTAAAGCCGGATTTGGAGACAAAAAGATTTCCCAAGCTTTAAACATCTCAAGGAGCACTGTGCAAGCCATCATATTGAAATGGAAGCAGCATCAAACCACTGCAAATCTACCAAGACCCGGCCGTCCTTCCAAACTTTCTTCTCAAACAAGGAGAAAACTGATCAGAGATGCAGCCAAGAGGCTCATGATCACTCTGGATGAACTGCAGAGATCTACCGCTGAGGTGGGAGAGTCTGTCCATAGGACAACAATCAGTCGTACACTGCACAAATCTGGCCTTTATGGAAGAGTGGCAAGAAGAAAGCCATTTCTCAAAGATATCCATAAAAAGTCTCGTTTAAAGTTTGCCACAAGCCACCTGGGAGACACACCAAACATGTGGAAGAAGGTGCTCTGGTCAGATGAAACCAAAATTGAACTTTTTGGCCACAATGCAAAACGATATGTTTGGCGTAAAAGCAACACAGCTCATCACCCTGAACACACCATCCCCACTGTCAAACATGGTGGTGGCAGCATCATGGTTTGGGCCTGCTTTTCTTCAGCAGGGACAGGGAAGATGGTTAAAATTGACGGGAAGATGGATGCAGCCAAATACAGGAACATTCTGGAAGAAAACCTGTTGGTATCTGCACAAGACCTGAGACTGGGACGGAGATTCATCTTCCAACAGGACAATGATCAAAAACAAAGCCAAATCTACAATGGAATGGTTGAAAAATAAACGTATCCAGGTGTTAGAATGGCCAAGTCAAAGTCCAGACCTGAATCCAATGGAGAATCTGTGGAAAGAGCTGAAGACTGCTGTTCACAAACACTCTCCATCCAACCTCACTGAGCTCGAGCTGTTTTGCAAGGAAGAATGGGCAAGAATGTCAGTCTCTCCATGTGCAAAACTGATAGAAACATACCCCAAGCGACTTGCAGCTGTAATTGGAGCAAAAGGTGGCGCTACAAAGTATTAACGCAAGGGGGCCGAATAATATTGCACGCCCCACATTTCAGTTTTTTAATTTGTTAAAAAAGTTTAAATTATCCAATAAATGTTGTTCCACTTCACGACTGTGTCCCACTTGTTGTTGATTCTTGCCAAAAAATAAAAATTTTATATCTTTATGTTTGAAGCCTGAAATGTGGTGAAAGGTTGCAAGGTTCAAGGGGGCCGAATACTTTTGCAAGGCACTGTATAAGGCCCATGTCCACATGTCTCTTTCTGTTGCTATGACGACCCTTTGTTGGCCATTAAAAGGAATGAGATTTCTTCATGTGCTTAGGGAGCTTCTAGAGCACACTTGGTCAAATTGGCCCAATTATAAGATTTATTTTGGTTTTGAAAAAGCGAATGGGTGCACCTCCTTTTTTGTAGGACTCTCTCCAATAAGGGTTTTTTTTTCACCTAGGTGTGTGTGAATTTGTTACTCATCTCAGGATATACAAAAACATCTCAGACAGCCATGCCCACAAGACAAAAAAAAGGTTCCACCGTCTGACGATCTGCCAACACCCTGAGCTGCGTGCCGTCCAAGTTGCGCCAAACTGCAAGGGCGCGTTCATTCCTGCTTGTAGGTCTAGTTTTTCCTGTTCCTTACTTGTATAGTAAAATATCGTAGAAGGATTTCCTGATGCATGTATCGATAATTGTTGTACCGCCATTTCGTCAGATCATCGTTATCGTGAGCATTGTATCACAAATCGTATCTGTGCAAAGTTTGGCCTTCCCCACTAGAGCTGACGTCAGCATGACCTGACCTCGATTGAAAATAATGGACGAATAAATTCTGATTTTCTTTGCAGCCTAACTGAGCGATGTTTCCGGCGTCTGCTCCGTGTCACATTCATCTACCTGTTCCCAGCTTTCGGAAGACAAATTCTTTTATGTGCATCAACGATGCAGCGCTCTCCTTCCTTCCTCCTCCCACTTCCTTCTCTTTAAAATGTTCTATTTCAATATCTGAGAGATGGTAAAAGCCCCTCAGCCATGTCCTATTTCTCACAGGCAAATGTAAAGTAGAGGAGTGGAGTCGTACACCAGGTAACTAACGTCTGCGAGAGTGGTGTGCGCCCAAGTTTGTGCGGAATGAGGACCGATGCGCAAATCTCAGAGAAGGCAATTTGGGTTCCTGCCTACAATGTTGCTTTCTCGATCAGGGGTGTCAAACTCACTTTGGTTCACAGGCCTTATTCGTTGCATTAATATCACATGTGGGTTAGACTGCTATATTTTTGGCCAAATAACCGTATGACTTAATAAAGAAGTGACCCAAAAATGCAAGAAAACCAACACGAAGTGACCCATAATCAACAGGAAGTCACCAATGAACAAGAAGCAGTCTGGAAATGTCTTAAACCAATAGGAAATATGCAGAAAGTGACTCAAAATTGGACGTGATCTGAAAAAAAAAACTCCAAAACTATAGGAAGTGACCCAGAAATGTCCTAAAATCCAAAGGACATGATCCAAAATGCAGAGAAAAAGACCCCGGTACAGGAAGTGAACCAAAATCATCTGGAAGTGACTTGAAATCAACAGGAAGTGATGTGGAAATGCCCCAAAATAAACAGTAAGTGACCAAAGAACATGAAGTGATCCATTGAGGTCCTAAAATCAACAGGAAATGATCCAAAATGTACAAGACGTGAACTGGGAATGACCTAAAATGTAGAGGAAGCGAACCAAAATCAACAGAAAATGACCCAAAATTACCAGGAAGTGATACAGAAATGACCCAAAATCAAATTAAAGTGACCAAAGAACAAAAAGTGACCCAGAAAGGCCGCAAAATAAAAGAAAATGGGCTAAAATGTACATTAAGTGACCCCAGAATGCCCTAAATTGTACAAGTGAACCAAAATCAACCAAAATGACCCAAAATTAACAGGAAGCCATACGGAAATGCTCCAAAATGTACATTAAGTGACACCAGAATGCCCTAAATTGTACAAGAAGTGAACCAAAATCAACCAAAATGACCCAAAATTAACAGGAAGCGATATGGAAATGCTCCAAAATAAACAGGAAGTGACCAAACAACAGGAAGTGACCAAAAAGCTCATAAAATCAACAGGGAATGATCCAAAATGGACAATAAATGACCCCGGAATGCCCTAAAATGTACTGGAAGCGAACCAAAATCAACAGAAAATGACCCAAAATTAACAGGAAGTGATACGGAAATGTACCAAAACAAGAAGTGACAAAAGAACAGGAAGTGACCCAGAAATGCCCTAAAATCAGCAGGAAATGAGCCAAAATGTACAAGAAGTTACCCCAGAATGCCTTAAAATATACAAGAAGTGAACCAAATAAAACAGAAAATGACCCAAAATTACCAGGAAGTGATACAGAAATGACCCACAATCAAATTAAATTGACCAAAGAATAAAAAGTGACCCAGAAAGGCCGTAAAATAAAAGAAAATGAGCTAAAATGTACATTAAGTGACCCCAGAATGCCCTAAATTGTACATGAAGTGAACCAAAATCAACCAAAATGACACACATTTAACAGGACGTGATACGGAAATGCTCCAAAATAAACAGGAAGTGACCAAAAACCTCATAAAATCAACAGGAAATGATTCAAAATGTACAGAAAATGACCCCGGAATGCACTAAAATGTACAGGAAGTGAACCAAAACCAATAGAAAATGACCCAAAATTAACAGGAAGTGATGCGTAAATGTCCCTGGATAAGCAGGAAGTGACCAAAGAACAGGAAGTTACCCAAAAAGGCGATAAAATCATCAGGAAATGAGCCAAAGTATACAGTAAGGGACACTGGAATGCCTTAAAATGTACAACAAGTGAACCAAATCGGCCAAAGTTACCCAAAATTAACAGGAAGTGATAAGGAAATGCCGCAAAATAAACAGGAAGTGACCAAAAAGCTCCTAAAATCAACAGGAAATGATCCAAAATATACACAAAATGATCCGGAATGCCCTAAAATATACAGGAAGTGAACCAAAATCAATAGAAAATGACCCAAAATTAACAGGAAGTGATGCGGAAATGTCCCAAAATAAACAGGAAGTGACCAAAGAACAGGAAGTTACCCAAAAATGCCATCAAATCATCAGGAATGCCTTAAAATGTACAAGAAGCGAACCAAAATCAGCCAAAATGACCCAAAATGAACAGGAAGTGATACGGAAATGCCCCAAAATAAACAAGAAGTGACAAAAGAGCTCCTAAAATCAACAGGAAATGATCCAAAATGTACACAAAATGACCCTGGAATGCCCTAAAATGTATAGGAAGTGAACCAAAATCAATCGAAAGTGACCCAAAATTAACAGGATGTGATGTGGCAATGCCCCAAAATAAACTGGGAGTGACCAAAGAACAAGAAGTGACCCAAAAAGGCCCTAAAATCAACAGGAAATAATGCAAAAAGTACAAGACGTGAACCGGGAATGCCCTAAAATGTACAAGAAGTGAATCAAAATCAACCAAAATTAACAGGAAGTGATGCGGAAATTCCCCAAAATAAACATGAAGTGACCAAAGAACAGGACGTTACCCAAAAAGGCCATAAAATCATCAGGAAATAATCCAGAATGTACAAGACGTGAACCGGGAATGCCCTAAAATGTACAAGAAGTGAACCAAAATCAACCAAAATTAACAGGAAGTGATGCGGAAATGTCCCACAATAAACAGGAAGTGACCAAAGAACAGGACATTACCCAAAAAGGCCATAAAATATTCAGGAAATGAGCCAAAGTATACAGTAAGTGAAACCGGAACGCCTTAAAATGTGCAAGAAGTGAACCAAAATCAACAAAAATGACCAAAAATTAACAGGCAGTTCCAAAAAAGCTGCTAAAATCAACAGGAAATGAGTCAAAGTATACAGTAAGTGACCCCAGAATGCCTTAAAACAGCGGTCTCAAACCGACTCCACAAAGGGCCGCAGTGGGTCCTGGTTTTTGTTCCAACAGATCCAGCACAAACAGTTCAACCAATGAGGTTTCTACTAACATAAGCAGCACCTGATTGCAATCAACTGATTACACTTGTAAGAAACCAGATTGGTGAAAAGGTATTTGTCTCGTTTGGTTGGAATGAAATCCAGTACCCCCTGCGGCCCTTTGAGGACCGGTTTGAGACCACTGCCTTAAAACGTACAGGACGTGAACCAGAATGAAAAGAAAATGACCCGAAATTAACAGGAAGTAATACAGAAATGCCCCAAAATAAACATGAGGTGACCAAAAAACAAGAAGTAACCCGGAAAGGCTCCGAAATCAACAGGAAATGATCCAAAATGTATGGTAAGTGACCCCGGAATACCTTAAAATGTATAGGACGTAAACTAAAATCAACAGAAAATGACCCAAAATTAAGAGTAAGTGATGTGGAAATGCCCCAAAATAAACTGGAAGTGACCAAAAAACAAGAAGTGACCCGGAAAGGCTCTAAAATCAACAAGTAATGAGCCAAAATGTACAGGAAGTGACCCTAGAATGTCTTAAAATGCACAGGAAGTGGACCAAAACAACAGAAAATGATCAGAAATGAACAGGAAGTGATGCGGAAATGCCCCAAAATAAACAGGAAGTGACCAAAAAACAAGAAGTGACCCGAAAAGGCACTAAAATCAACAAGTATTGAGCCAAAATGTACTGGAAGTGACCCTAGAATGTCTTAAAATGCACAGGAAGTGGACCAAAACAACAGAAAATGATCCGAAATTAACAGGAAGTGATGCGGAAATGCCCCAAAATAAAATGGAAGTGAGCATGAGAGGTCCAAAAATCAACAGGAAAGGATCCAAAATATACAGTAAGTGACCCCAGAATGCCCTAAAATGTGCAGGAAGTGAACCAAAATCAATAGAAAGTCACCTGAAATTAACAGGAAGTGATGCTGAAATGACCCAAAATCAACAAGAATTCCAAAATGTAAAAGAGGTGGCCCTGGATAACCCTAAAATGTACATAAATTGAACCAAAATCAACAGAATTTGGCTGGAAATGAACAGGAAGTGATGCTGAAATAACATAAAAATCAACAGGAAGTGATCCAAAATCAACCAGAAGTGGTCTGAAAAAGCCCCAAAATCTACAAAAAGTGACCCAGAAATGACTCCTTCATACAAGCTTACCTGCGAGGCGGAGCGATGCCGAGTTATGTATGGCGTCGTCGGGCAGCTCTCGAACGTGCACCGTCACTGCCGAGATAGCGTCGGGCCACACGCCGTCCGAAACGCGCACCAGGAAGTGGTAGTCGCCAGACGGGGCGTTTTCCTTAATTATCACGAAGCCTGTGCGCTTGTTCAAGATGAAGTAACTGTCAAAAAAAGCAAAATATGACAGAAAATTACATTTATCTAACAATTTTTCTGATTTTCTTTAAGATACTTAGCAAAAAAACGTCTACTTTTTAAATCACTCGTAACTTTAAAAAAAAAAATCCTTTTATAAATTTAAAACAATGCTATATAAAATATATAATAAAATAATTATAATATAACAATAATAATACTTTTCAAAAGTACTTTTTTAAAATTAAAAACATTGAATAAACATGAATATAATAATACTTTTTAAATTCTTTTTAAATACAAACATACTTTTTAAAAATCCTTTTGTAATTAATAAAAATAATCTATAAAATATTAATATAAATATAATACTTTTTAAATCCTTAAAAATGAATAGATAAATTTAATTCATAATAAATAACAAATAATAAAACACCTTTTAAAAATACATTAAAAAAAACATTTAAAATCATTTTAATTAAAAAATAAAATGTATGAAATATATAAAACAATAAATATAACATTTTTAAAATAATAAAAAATAAATGAAAAAAATAAAAGTAATATACTATATAAAATATAGATTAATAATAATCAATATATAATTAACACTTTTCAAATCATTTTTAATTTTAATACATTAAACACATAAATAACTTTAGTAATAATTTTAAAAACCTTTTTTTGAATTAAATTAGTGATAATAAATACACAATAAATATGAATATATAAAATCCTTCCTTAAATAAAAATATACGATCTAAAATTGATAATAAAATATGAATAATTATAATAAATAATACAATACTTTGAAAAAAATTATTAAAAAAATATGCAAAACAATAAAAAATGAAGAAAATCACACTCTTAAATCTTTTAATAAATAAAATGAAATATGTCAAATAATATTAATATAATAACAAATTTTTAAAATCATTTTTTAATTCAAAAACTTAAAAATGTAGAATAAAAAAGTCAATATATAAAATTAAACATAATTAATGCTTTTTCTAAAAAAATCCATTTGTATTTTAAAAAAAATACACTCAATTTTTAAAATAATAACATTAAAATAAGTATTTTATTATAACATTTATTAATATATAAAAAAAACTAAATATAAAAAAATACAAATTAAAAAACAAAAAATTAAAATAAAAAAGAATATATAAAATAATGAAAAAAAATATAGAATATATTAAATATTCATTCATTTATTTTCCATGCTGCTTTTCCTCATATAAAATTTGAAATATATTAATTGTTTTTTTTTAAACTGTATATATATACGTCATAGAAAATAATGAATAAGAATAAAATATTAGATTTTTTAAATCCTTTTTTAATAAAAAAAAAAAAATCAAATATTAATATATACATAAAAGTACTTTGAATCTTTTAGACATATTTATTCCCTAATCTTTTAATTTAAAATTTAAATTAATCATATTAAATAATGACAAAAATAAATGGATAAAATAATCTTAATAATTGTGAATAAATATATAAATTAATAAATAAAACTACCAACATCATGAGTCAACATCTCATTTAATTGAAGAGCAAAATAATTAAAGATTCATTTGATTATCGATTAGGTGTCGAAGAATCGTGACTGCCTTACTTTAAAATGGATTATATATATTAATACACAATTAGAATGCTACTGCTAATGCTAACTGCTCATGCAATTTCAATGCTAATATACCGTATTGCCTAACTCATTGGTTTATATTGACGGCGATAGAATTTGACTTGGACGTCTATCGACGTCAATGGCGCTAAAATATAACCACTCAATGCCAACCATCCAAGTACATACGGATTCAATGTCTAATAACACTGTTAACGGCAGTGAGTTAATGAGTAATGAGTCTTTTTTTTTTGTTGTTATTGAAAGTAATTAGACGTTAGTGCAAAAAGTGATAGAACACATGGGCAAAAGGTTAATAAATGTAAGCGTTCCATTGGTTCCTATGGGGAGGAGCATTTTCCTTTGAGCGGCGTTGCACAAATTGCGCGCGAACGTGTCAGTTTGGGCAAAGCGTGACCTTCCTTCCCCCAAACAACTCCAAAGTCCTCGAGACACTTCTGGGGGAACGAGCGTGAAGCAATTAGGGCCGGATTGTCTCGCTCCGTCTCGCCCGGGAACGTCTCTAGGGGGCGCCGCGGGTCAGAGCGCCACTCGTCCAATTACGGGACGGATGCTCCCGCTCATAAATTAAAAGAGGCGGCGACCGGGGCGTGATGGGAAATGCGGAGACAAGGTCAAGACGGAGCTGCCGGCGTGTCGGCCCGGGGAAACTGATGAGCGTGGCGCGTCTCTTTAAGGGCGCTGTTTAATCTTTAAAAGCACACCTTTAACTCGTGTATAGGCGCTCTTAATTAAAGTCATCAACTGTAATCAAAGTCTACAGGGATATGTGTGCTCCGTCGAGCATATACACACACAAATACAGTCTAATGGAGAATTCAAATAGTCGCCATATGCAACACATAAGGCCAGAAAATCAAACCCATATGTTCATTTTCCATCCATTTTTTCAAATTATTATAAATCCATCCATCAACCATATTTGTATGTTGTTTACAGACTTTGCCAAAAAACTTACTACTCCCCAAAAATTCGCCAAAAACTTTCCCAATTGTTTTTAATGGGATGCCATTGCCATTTACGCCGTCCCATTCATTTCTAATGGCCGAAATTTCCCATTAATTTTCAATGGCAAAAAAACAAACTTACAATTACAGCCCATTGGCATTCAACTGGCACACAAGTAATTCCATGCTATTGACGGCCATGTATGTCAATTCAATGAATGCCAATATACTTAGATTCCAATGAAAGCAATGTACAGTGGGGCAAATAAGTATTTAGTCAACCACAAATTGTGCAAGTTCTCCTACTTGAAAAGATTAGAGAGGCCTGTAATTGTCAACATGGGTAAACGTCAACCATGAGAGACATAATACGGGGGAAAAAAAACAAATTTCTTGATTTTTAAAGAATTTATTTCCAAATCTGAGTGGAAAATAAGTATTTGGTCACCTACAAACAAGCAAGATTTCTGGCTGTCAAAGAGGTCTAACTTCTTCTAACGAGGTCTAACGAGGCTCCACTCGTTACCTGTATTTATGGCACCTGTTTTAACTCATTATCGGTATAAAAGACACCTGTCCACAATCTCAGTCAGTCACACTCCAACCTCCACTATGGCCAAGACCAAAGAGCTGTCGAACAAACAAGCAAGATTTCTGGCTGTCAAAGAGGTCTAACTTCTTCTAACGAGGTCTAACGAGGCTCCTCTCGTTACCTGTATTTATGGCACCTGTTTTAACTCATTATCGGTATAAAAGACACCTGTCCACAATCTCAGTCAGTCACACTCCAACCTCCACTATGGCCAAGACCAAAGAGCTGTCGAACAAACAAGCAAGATTTCTGGCTGTCAAAGAGGTCTAACTTCTTCTAACGAGGTCTAACGAGGCTCCACTCGTTAAAAACAAATCTCAAAGTGCACATTGCCACCAAAAAAAAGATAATAATAATAATAATAATAAAAGACTAAGAATGAAAGAGTAAAAGCAAAACAGACAGAAGCACAGATAAAATCAAATACCAATCAGATAAAAATAAGTCAAATATTATTATGATTAAAAGACACCTGTCCACAACCTCAGTCAGTCACACTCCAAACTCCACTATGGCTAAGACCAAAGAGCTGTCGAAGGACACCAGAGACAAAATTGTAGACCTGGACCAGGCTGGGAAGACTGAATTTGCCAATAGGTAAAAAACGCTTGGTGTAAAAAAAATCAACTGTGGGAGCAATTATTAGAAAATGGAAGACATACAAGACCACTGATAATCTCCCTCAATCTGGGGCTCCATGCAAGATCTCACTGAGTGGCGTCAAAATGATAACAAGAACGGTGAGCAAAAATCCCAGAACCACACGGGGGCACCTAGTGAATGACCTACAGAGAGCTGGGACCACAGTAAAATAGGTTACTATCAGGAACACAATGCACCGCCAGGGACTCAAATCCTGCACTGCCAGACGTGTCCCCCTGCTGAAGCCAGTACACGTCCAGGCCCGTCTATGGTTTGCTAGAGAGCATTTGGATGATCCAGAACAGGACTGGGAGAATGTGTTATGGTCAGATGAAACCAAAATTGAACTTTTCGGTAGAAACACAGGTTCTCCGAAGAACACCATACCCACTGTGAAGCATGGGGGTGGAAACATCATGCTTTGGGGCTGTTTTTCTGCACAGGGATCAGGACGACTGATCTGTGTAAAGGAAGGAATGAATGAGGCCATGTATTGAGAGATTTTGAGGAAAATCTCCTTACATCAGCAAGGGCATTGAAGATGAGGTGTGGCTGAGTCTTTCAGCATGACAATGATCCCAAACACACAGCCAGGGAAACAAAGGAGCGGCTTCGTGAGAAGCATTTCAAGGTCCTGTAGTGGCCTAGCCAATCTCCAGATCTCAACCCCATCGAAAATCTGTGGAGGGAGTTGGGCCGTTATTGCCAACAAAGGGTACATAACAAAGTATTGAGATGAACTTTTGGTATTGACCAAATACTTATTTTCCACCATGATTTGCAAATACTTTATTTAAAAATCAAACAATGTGATTTTCTGGTTTTTTTTTTCCACATTCTGTCTTTTATGGTTGAGGTTTACCCACGTTGACAATTACAGGCCTCACTAATATTTTCAAGTGGGAGAACTTGCACAATTAGTGGTTGACTAAATACTTATTTGCCCCACTGTATGTTAATGCCATTGACGGACATACACGCCCATGCCACTGACCGCCATGTACTGTATGTCCTTGCCATTGACGGCCATGTACTTCCATGCCATTAGCAGCCATAAATGTCGATTCTATTGATGTCCATGTACTTGAATTCCATTGACAGCCATGTACATCCATGCCATTGACACCAATATATGTGCGTGCCTTTGACGGCCATATACGTCCATGACATTGACGGCCCTATATGTCCATCCTTTTGACGGCCACGTACGTCCATGCCATTGACAGCCACGTACTTCCGTGCCATTGACGGACATACGTGTCCATGCCATTGACGGCCATATATGTCCATGCTTTTGACGGCTATGTACGTCCATGCCATTGACACCAATGAACATGCCTGCCTTTGACGGCCATATACGTCCATGACATTGGCAGCCATATATGTCCATGCTTTTGACGGCCACGTACATCCATGCCATTAACAGCCACGTACGTCCATGCCATTGACAGCCACGTACGTTCGTGCCATTGACGGCCATACGTGTTCATGCCCTTGACGGCCGTATATGTCCATGCTTTTGACGGCCATGTACGTCCATGCCATTGACACCAATGAACGTGCATGCCTTTGACGGCCATATACGTCCATGCCATTGACAGTTACGTACGTCCTTGCCATTGACTGCCATACGTGTCAATGCCATTGACGGCCATATAGGTCCATGCTTTTGACGGCCATCTACGTCCATGCCATTGACAACAATGAACGTACAGTGCCTTGCAAAAGTATTCGGCCCCCTTGAACCTTGCAACCTTTCGCCACATTTCAGGCTTCAAACATAAAGATATAAAATTTTAATTTTTATCAAGAATCAACAACAAGTGGGACACACTCGTGAAGTGGACCAAAATTCATTGGATAATTTAAACTTTTTTAACAAATAAAAAACTGAAAAGTGGGGCGTGCAATATTATTCGGCCCCCTTGCGTTAATACTTTGTAGCGCCACCTTTTGCTCCAATTACAGCTGCAAGCCGCTTGGGGTATGTTTCTATCAGTTTTGCACATCGACAGACTGACATTCTTGCCCATTCTTCCTTGCAAAACAGCTCGAGCTCAGTGAGGTTGGATGGAGAGTGTTTGTGAACAGCAGTCTTCAGCTCTTTCCACAGATTCTCGATTGGATTCAGGTCTGGACTTTGACTTGGCCATTCTAACACCTGGATACATTTATTTTTGAACCATTCCATTGTAGATTTGGCTTTATGTTTTGGATCATTGTCCTGTTGAAAGATAAATCTCCATCCCAGTCTCAGGTCTTGTGCAGATACCAACAGGTTTTCTTCCAGAATGTTCCTGTATTTGGCTGCATCCATCTTCCCGTCAATTTTAACCATCTTCCCTGTCCCTGCTGAAGAAAAGCAGGCCCAAACCATGATGCTGCCACCACCATGTTTGACAGTGGGGATGGTGTGTTCAGGGTGATGAGCTGTGTTGCTTTTACGCCAAACATATCGTTTTGCATTGTGGCCAAAAAGTTCAATTTTGGTTTCATCTGACCAGAGCACCTTCTTCCACATGTTTGGTGTGTCTCCCAGGTGGCTTGTGGCAAACTTTAAACGAGACTTTTTATGGATATCTTTGAGAAATGGCTTTCTTCTTGCCACTCTTCCATAAAGGCCAGATTTGTGCAGTGTACGACTGATTGTTATCCTATGGACAGACTCTCCCACCTCAGCTGTAGATCTCTGCAGTTCATCCAGAGTGATCATGGGCCTCTTGGCTGCATCTCTGATCAGTTTTCTCCTTGTTTGAGAAGAAAGTTTGGAAGGACGGCCGGTTCTTGGTAGATTTGCAGTGGTCTGATGCTCCTTCCATTTCAATATGATGGCTTGCACAGTGCTCCTTGAGATGTTTAAAGCTTGGGAAATCTTTTTGTATCCAAATCCGGCTTTAAACTTCTCCACAACAGTATCTCGGACCTGCCTGGTGTGTTCCTTGGTTTTCATAATGCTCTCTGCACTTTAAACAGAACCCTGAGACTATCACAGAGCAGGTGCATTTATACGGAGACTTGATTACACACAGGCGGATTCTATTTATCATCATCGGTCATTTAGGACAACATTGGATCATTCAGAGATCCTCACTGAACTTCTGGAGTGAGTTTGCTGCACTGAAAGTAAAGGGGCCGAATAATATTGCACGCCCCACTTTTCAGTTTTTTATTTGTTAAAAAAGTTTAAATTATCCAATAAATGTTGTTCCACTTCACGATTGTGTCCAACTTGTTGTTGATTCTTGACAAATAAATTACATTTCATATCTTTATGTTTGAAGCCTGAAATGTGGCGAAAGGTTGCAAGATTCAAGGGGGCCGAATACTTTTGCAAGGCACTGTACGTGCCTTTATATACGTCCATGACATTGACGGCCCTATATGTTCATTAGGGGGGTCCACTACCATAGGGTGAAAATTAAAAGTATGAATTTCTTTGCTCCCTGGGTTGATTCTGTTTCCATTTAGGTAGAAAACAATGTGTGTAAAGTTTGAAGTCAATCAATTAATATTTAGGGGTGGCTCAAGGTCCCTATCTAGCAGGTACCTGGATCCCCCCCAGCGTTCGTCAGACAACTGGGTATTAGCCGCTCGTAGACGTGTTATCATGCTGGCCAAGCACTCATTGTTGTCCAGATGATAGAAGAGACTTTGAAGATGTGGGAAATATCTTACGGTGTTGTGATACAACACCCAGAAGGAACTGTAGTTGGTCTTCCTTTGTTGTATGTCGAGCATTAAAATCCTCAATGAGTTTGACCTGCCACATCATTGATAACTGGAAGATTTTTTACTTTTGTTAGACCTGCCTTGAATGAAGCATTATGTTTCCAGTCTTCAGGGTTTTCATTGAGGAAGTCGCTGTTGATTTCCAGGTATTTCAGCAACCGGATGGACTTGTGAGTTGCAAAGGATTCAAGTGGTGGAATCACGGCACCTTTCAATTCGACACGTTTTGGGGGATCCTCATCAGCAGACTGATTGCTTTCATCTGATTCTTCAGGGATCATGGCTGTCACTATACACTGCTTTGTCAGTGTTGAAACAGTTTCATCAAACAAGGGCAATGCCACAAATTCCTCTGATACATACCACAGATGATTTTGCAATTTGTCCCTGGCTGCTCTTCCAACACGGTCATTATGATAAGAGTGCAGTTTCCTCAGTGTCTCCAAGTCTGTTCGAGGAGCAACTGCTGCATTGGGGGCAGAAAACCATGCTTCCACATATATGAGGATGGAGAAAATACTCACATCACAAACACATGACTCTTCAGCCTTAGTGAGATGTCTAATTTGACCACGGAACATCCAAATCTTGAGACAATATAACACCTTTGCCATCCATCTGGCATGATGAAAAGCTCCAGGTTTCTTGAAATCGAAATCAGGAACGTTTCCTCCAAGGCAAACAACCACTAACTCTAAGAATTCCTTGTAATCATCTCTGTGATTACCCTGTGCCAACTTGGATTCTGCAAACTCTAGGATACGTTCCCTGTCAGGTTGCAGCACCTCCAAGTCCTCCCCAGTTTGATACTTGGACTTGTCAAGGGATTCCCAGTTCTTTTGGAACCGACGGAATAGTTGGACATCAGGACCTGAGGAAGCTCCTGAGCATGTAGAGAATACTGCACCAAGAACTATTTCATAAATATGATGGCGGCATGCTAAATTAAGGACTGCATGTCCAAGTTTCTGTTCTAGAAGAATGCACGCTCCAGCCCGACGTCCTGTGTTTGATGCAGTTGTACAGTGCCTTGCAAAAGTATTCGGCCCCCTTGAACCTTGCAACCTTTCGCCACATTTCAGGCTTCAAACATAAAGATAAAATTTAAAAATTTTTGTCAAGAATCAACAACAAGTGGGACACAATCGTGAAGTGGAACAACATTTATTGGATAATTTCAACTTTTTTAACAAATAAAAAACTGAAAAGTGGGGCGTGCAATATTATTCGGCTCCCTTGCGTTAATACTTTGTAGCGCCACCTTTTTCTCCAATTACAGCTGCAAGTCGCTTGGAGTATGTTTCTATCAGTTTTGCACATCGAGAGACTGACATTCTTGCCCATTCTTCCTTGCAAAACAGCTCGAGCGCAGTGAGGTTGGATGGAGAGTGTTTGTGAACAGCAGTCTTCAACTCTTTCCACAGATTCTCGATTGGATTCAGGTCTGGACTTTGACTTGGCCATTCTAACACCTGGATACGTTTATTTTTGAACCATTCCATTGTAGATTTGGCTTCATGTTTTGGATCATTGTCCTGTTGGAAGATAAGTCTCCATCCCAGTCTCAGGTCTTGTGCAGATACCAACAGGTTTTCTTCCAGAATGTTCCTGTATTTGGCTGCATCCATCTTCCCGTCAATTTTAACCATCTTCCCTGTCCCTGCTGAAGAAAAGCAGGCCCAAACCATGATCCTGCCACCACCATATTTGACAGTGGGGATGGTGTGTTCAGGGTGATGAGCTGTGTTGCTTTTACGCCAAACATATCGTTTTGCATTGTGGCCAAAAAGTTCCATTTTGGTTTCATCTGACCAGAGCACCTTCTTCCACATGTTTGGTGTGTCTCCCAGGTGGCTTGTGGCAAACTTTAAACGAGACTTTTTATGGATATCTTTGAGGAATGGCTTTCTTCTTGCCACTCTTCCATAAAGCCCAGATTTGTGCAGTGTACGACTGATTGTTGTCCTATGGACAGACTCTCCCACCTCAGCTGTAGATCTCTGCAGTTCATCCAGAGTGCTCATGGGCCTCTTGGCTGCATCTCTGATCAGTTTTCTCCTTGTTTGAGAAGAAAGTTTGGAAGGACGGCCGGGTCTTGGTAGATTTGCAGTGGTCTGATGCTCCTTCCATTTCAATATGATGGCTTGCACAGTGCTCCTTGAGATGTTTAAAGCTTGGGAAATCTTTTTGTATCCAAATCCAGCTTTAAATTTCTTCACAACAGTATCTCGGACCTGCCTGGTGTGTTCCTTGGTTTTCATAATGCTCTCTGCACTTTAAACAGAACCCTGAGACTATCACAGAGCAGGTGCATTTATACGGAGACTTGATTACACACATTTGGATTCTATTTATCATCATCGGTCATTTAGGACAACACTGGATCATTCAGAGATCCTCACTGAACTTCTGGAGTGAGTTTGCTGCACTGAAAGTAAAGAGGCCGAATAATATTGCACGCCCCACTTTTCAGTTTTTTATTTGTTAAAAAAGTTTAAATTATCCAATAAATGTTGTTCCACTTCACGATTGTGTCCCACTTGTTGTTGATTCTTGACAAAGAAATTACATTTCATATCTTTATGTTTGAAGCCTGAAATGTGGCGAAAGGTTGCAAGATTCAAGGGGGCCGAATACTTTTGCAAGGCACTGTATCAAAGCAAAAGCCAACTTTTTCTTCCAAAGACCATTCCTGTAACAGTTCATAAACTGCTGTAGCTTGGTTCTCGCCAGTTCCTGAAGTCAATTTTGGAACACCAAAAAGCTGAGTTTCTCCAGTAGAGATATCTGTAATCAAAACTGGAAGACGGTCAATGAGCTTCGTTGAACAAAGGAGAGATGGCTATAATTTGCCATCCCAATGCACAATGCAAGTTTTCCCTTCAGCTTTGAATGCATTGTGTAGATCCATCCATTGTTGGCGACGGTGTTTTTCTCTGTATCGTTTAGCACTCGAACGGCTGATATTAATCTCACTGAGAGCATGTCCCAAACTTTTGGCAGTTTCAGCCACTACAAACAGAGCATTCCTATCTGTCATACCTGTCCTATCCAGAGCTGCTGTGAGCTCTGGGGTCCAAACATTCTTTGGTCGACACTGCTTCGTCTGCGGAGCTTCTTTCTTCTGTCTTTGTTCTATATCTAAATCCAAAGTTGATGAAGAGTCCTCTTCATCTAGATCAGTTGTATGTGCTGATGAGGATTCTTCCAATACAACTTGACTTGTAGACGCCTTAGTTTCATCAATGTGTTTTTGTCTGCGCCTCTTCAGCTCATTTTCTCGCTGTTGTGACCTTGCTTCAGTTGCAGCAAGTTTGGTGTCCAATGCACCCATTGAGCCGCGGCTGCCAGGTTCTCGTTGTGCAATTAAGAAGTCTTTGTCTTCTTGAATGCTAATTAATGACATTGCATTAGCAGGCGCCACATCAAATAGGTCCTTCATTCCAATTTTGAATTCTTTCTCATTTGCCTCTTTTCCTCCTCTCCCTTTGTTTTTCTTCAAAAGTTTCCACTGATTGAATAATTTCTTTATTTTTTCTATAATTTTGTCTTTTCTTTGAACAGGAATCCTGGCTTTTTTCCAATAACCTTCTATTTCACTTGTAACTGTAGCTGCACTTTCACTAACACTTTTGTTTTTTTGTTATGTGATGATGCAAGAATACACTTAACACTTGTTCTTTACTAGGGAGTTTAGCACCCAGAATTGTATTAGATGTTTCTTCTAGCAAGTAAAAACCGCGTGTTTTAGGCATCTCGAAAGTTTAAAGGATGAAAAATATGAGCATAACAATAGTTTAGGCTTAAACTACAACACTTAGATGCTTGCCCAAGCAATGATGATGCAATATGAACTCTGAGGGAAAATCTCAAACTTGTAGACTGTTGAGCCACCTCTAAATATCATTTGATTAGCTTCTAATTTTGCACACATTTTTTTCCAAAATGGAAACAGAATCCACCCAGGGAGCAAAAAAATTAAAAAATGAGTTTTTATGGACCACCCTAATGTCCATGCTTTTGACGGCCACGTACGTCCATGCCATTGACAGCCACATACGTTCGTGCCATTGACAGCCACGTACGTTCGTGCCATTGACGGCCATATGTGTCCATGCCCTTGACGGCCTTATATGTCTATGCTTTTGACGGCCATGTATGTCCATGCCATTGACACCAATGAACGTGTGTGCCTTTGACGGCCTTATACGTCCATGCCATTGACAGCCACGTACGTCCATGCCAATGACCCCAATGTATGTCCATGCCATTGACGGCCATATGTGTCCATGCCATTGACAGGCATGTACATCCTTGCCATTGACGTAAATTTATGTCCATGCCATTAGCAGACATGTACGTCAATTTTATTGATGCTAATGTAGTTGGACTACATTGACACATCTGTAAATCGATAACTTTGACGGCCATCTACGTGAAAATATCATCAGGAAACGGCCTTATAAAAAACAGGAAGTGACCCCTGAAATATCCCCAAATCGACAAGAAGTGACCTGATATCAAGAGGAAGTGATGCAAAATGTACAGTAAATGGCCTTGGAACGATCCCATTCATTTCAATTGCACAAAAACTCAACACAACACAAGCGACCTGTTCGAAGATTCACAAAGATTTTGGCAGTAACCTGACACCTACAAATTATCGCAATGTATCACCTTTTTGATATGTTGTCACACCCCTAGTGTTAACTTCACCGTAACCTTCGTTTACTGTTTTTTCTCGTTGCACCTGACAACAGCTTCTCACGACCAACTTTCCGTTCCCGCAACGACGTCAAATAAAAGTGGAGCACCCTGCCAAACTAAAGCGTGCGAGCGAGGCGTTGACGAGGTGTTAACGAGGCTTTAAAGTACAACCTCCTCCTACTCCAACCTTCCCTTAGTCGGATCAAATAGGAAAAGGGATGAAAACACTCCATCGCGCTTTTACGACGTCTTTTATGCCCCGTTTTAGTGTTTACTCCATTTCCTGCCGTGAATCAACGTCCCTGCGGGACAATGATAGACGGAGGTAGTAAGGCGATAAGGCGGGGAGGCTGACAAACGAGTCAGGGTGATGTTTTCTGTCTCCTTGTACAGGTAATTAGTTTGTTCAAGTTATTGCCTGCCATTGACAACGATAGACGTCCATTTCATTGAAACTAGGAAGACTGGATGTCAATTTCAGTGCAATTGACGGCGCTAGACGACCGATCCGTTTAGACTGGGTGAGGCGAACTAACGAGTGTTCTCAATACATTTTCAATGGCCCCATTCAGAAAAAGGACCCAAAATCATCAAAAAGTGACAAAAGAAAAGTAAGTGACCTTTTAAGGCCCTTAAATCAATAGAAAATGATCCAAAATGTAAAATGAGTGAAGCAGAAATGCCCTTAAATGTACAGAAAGTGACCCCGCACCCCACAAAAAATAAACAACAAATGACCTGAAAAGCCCAAAAATTAACTCATTGGCTGCCATTGACGTCCAATTTTTGTATTCGATACTCAAAGTTTAGTCATCGGTACCCACAGTTTACTAAACTGTACTTACAGGGCACCAGTGGGTACAGTTTAGTAATATGTGGGTACCGATTAGTAAACTGTGAGTACCATTTAGTAATCCGTGGGTACCCATTAGTAAAGTGTAGGTACACTTTACTAATGGGTACCCACTGTTTACTAATCTGTATCTGTAGGTACAGATTAGTAAACCGTGGGTACTAATTTGTTACAGTTTAATAATCTGCGGGTACATATTAGTACCCAAAGTTTAATAATCTGTGGGTACAGTTTCGTAATCTGTGGGTGTTTGATTAGTAAACTGTGGGTGCCATTTAGTAATATGTAGGAACAGTTTAGTAAATTGTGGGTAAATTTAAGCAATCTGTGGATTCAGTTTTGTAATCTGTGTGTACAGTTTAGTAATCTGTACCCACATTTTATTAATATGTGGATACTGATTAGTAAACCGTGGGCACCATTTAGTAATATATGGGAACAGTTGAGTAAACTGTGGGTACAGTTTAGTAATCTGTAGGTACAGATTAGTAAATTGTAGGTACACTTTAGTAATTCTGTACAGATTAGTAATCTGTGGGTACATGTTTCTTAATCTTTCCTTCTTAAACACTTTAGTAAACAGATTACTAAACTGTGGGTACAAATTGCTAAACTGTACCCGTGGTTTAGTAATCTGTGGGTACAGATTACTAAACTGGATACGGTCTGTGGGTACAGATTACTAAACTGTAGGTCCAGATTAGTAAACTGTGGGTACAGATTAGAGAACTGTGAGTACCATTTAGTAATATGTGGGAACACTTTGGTAAACAGATTACTAAACTGTAGGTACAGATTGCTAAATTGTACCCACTGTTTAGTAATCTGTGGGTACACATTAGTAAAGTGTGGGGACAGATTACTAAACTGGATACAGTCTGTGGGCACTAAACTGTAGGTAATGATTTGTAAACCGTATATACATATTAGTGAATTGTGGGTACAGTTTAGTAATCTGTCGGTACAGATTAGTAAATTGTAGGTAAACTTTAGTAATTTGGACCTCCAGTTTACTAATTTGTACCCACTGTGGGTACTAATCTGTGGGTACAGATTATTCAACTGTAGGTCCAGATTAGTAAACTGTGGGTGTCATTAGGCCTGTCGCGATAACAAATTTTAGTGTACGATAATTATTCTCATAAATTATTGCGATATGCGATATTATTGCGCCCCCCCCCCAATTTTTTAAACCGATTTACAATAACACAGTGCGAATACAGTATATATTAATAGATGAAGTACACCCATTTAAACGCGATATTTACTCTTAAATTCAAATATACTTTTTAAGAAATCACACCTAAAAACAATAGACCATACCTCTTAAGTAAAAAACAACAATATTGATACCGCACAGAAACACAGAATAAATAAAATGTGTTCAAAAAAAAAAAAAAAAAAAATTGCACTTAACAACTTCAGCATTTAGAAAAATGAAAACTTTTCCCGTCATAGCACACCGTTGATTGCTACAGCTCTCTTAGTAGCTAGGTTTACTACATGAGCAAGACATCCTATTTATGGTCCAAATCCATTTGTGTCACGTACTGAATTAACAATATTTGCAACATTATCTATAGTCACTGGTATGGATTGATTTGGCCTTCTTAACCTCATGTGACAAATGACAGTTTAGAATTCATCGATGTAGTATATGGACTACATGTCCCATAATCACTCTGGGCTCACGTAGCCAATGGCATGGGAAGTAGCACATCTAGTTTGCCATTTCATGATATCTAGTGTGTGCGCGCAACCGCGCATTAAAAGTTAGCAAGCGCCGCTGAAGTCACGTCTGCTCATCACTACACAACACCAGCATATGAGGGCTTTCATATACAGGACGAGTTTGAAGCACAGCGCTCTTACCGGTAATTTCATTCAGCAGTTCGTTGTCAAAGTGAGGTTATTCCTACCAGCCAAGTCGGTAACAATGTTTTGGTGGACTTAATTGTAAATATCCAGCGTTGTGCCGAAAAATAGCCGCCCCGCGTGAAATGTCACTCCTGACGGGAGCACCCACACGTCAACAACACCGGCGCGCCATAGAAGGTCCACAGTCACTCCGGAGCACTGACGCGGCCGGTATACGTTGAACAATAGGATATAATGGGAACAATTGGCTCCGGCGCTAGTTTTTGGCAGACCTGGAACGAAGATGCATTTTGCGCAGTTGGTAACGAACTTTTAACAGCACGTCTGCCGCACGCGCACACACACGTGCACGCGAGGCGATAAATCGCAGCGGAAAAGTTACCGCCTTCAAATTTATATATCGCGCGATAAATGGAATTATTGCATATTGCGACAGGCTTAGGTGTCATTTCGTAATATGTGGGAACACTTTAGTAAACAGATTAATAAACTGTGGGTACAGATTGCTAAACTGTAACCACAGTTTACTAATCTGTGCGGACAGATTATTAAACTGGGTACGGTCTGTGGGGACAGATTTAAATAAACTGTAATATTATTATTAGTATTAGTAGCAACATGTGTGTACAGATGATTAAATTGTGGGTACAGTTTAGTAATCTGTAGGTACAGATTAGTAAATTGTGGGTACAGTTAGTATTACGTGGTTACCGAATAGTAAACTGTGGGTACCGATTACTAAACTGTGGGTACAGTTTAGTATTCTGTTGGTACAGATTAGCTATGAGTTTTTTTTCCTGCCCTTGTACCCAGGGGGTTCTGTGGAGAGACAGAGATGCATGAAGAAATGATCGCTGATAGCCCTCCCAGTCAATATGGATTGGACATTTATATCTGTCAATGCCAGCCAGTGAGTTAACAGTAAAAATTCTAGTCATCCCAAGAGATCCACTGGACTTTTTTCAACTTTAACGACATATCTGGCACTTGAACTCCGTGAGCGTCATGAATTGGTTGCATGTGTCTGTTAATTAGTTTTGGGCTATTCGGCGACTTTGACTGCTCAGCCCATTTGGAATATGTCAAGCGCCGATGATACTCGAAGCCTTGATGGAGCCAAATGGAAAACAATTACAAGCAAGGGCACGGCGTTGAAATCTCAGGAAGTGGGAAGATTTCTTTCTGTCGCATTTGACTTTAATTTTCCATTTTTGAACATTCGACTGAAGTTAATTGGTTTTTACTGACCATGAGAGCCTAATTTGAAACCTCATTTCCTGCGCTGAAACTTTTTTACTCCTTGTTAACAACACTTACTGTAAATCAATAAAAGAGGGCAACATAAGTGAATAAATAAATGAATGAATTAATAATAATAAATATATAAATTATAATGACGTATAAAATAAAGTATATAATAATGATAATAATAATTATATATATATAAATATAAATATATCATATAACATATAATTCAGTTGTAAAATACATATAAACAAATAAAAATCGGAAAAACTATTACAAAAAAAAAAAAAAGAACAACATTTGAAATAATAATTTAAAAAATCCACACACACAAAAAAAATACCCACAAAAAAAAACTAAAATAAATGAAAGAAAATGTTGGAAAAAGTCTAATTAAAAAAAAAAAAAAAAAAAGAAATATTTGAAAAAATAATTTAAAAAAATAAACACAAAAACTCACAAAAAAAAACTAAAATAAATGGAAGAAAATATTAGAACATAATTAAAAATATGCATTTTATAGTTTCAACTGTATATGTAAATGTATATATATTTTTCAAATTATTTAAATTTTTTAATATACAATTTTACTATCCCATTTTTTTCAGTTTAACTTTCTGTATTTCACCATTCAATATCGATACTATTTTTTCACGTACTTATGTATTTTTCCTCATATGTATACTGGTACTTGCACTATAATATAATTCAATTGTAAAATACACATAAAAATTGGAAAAACTAAAAAAAAAAAAAAACATTGAAAAAGTAAATTGTAAAAAAACAAAAATAAACTAAAATAAATGGAAAAAAATACAAAAATAAAAAAAATATATATTCATGTTAAAGTTTTAACTGTGTGTGTGTGTATATATATATATATATATATATATAGGGTTCTGGTTAGGTTAGGTTATTTTTTTTATTTTTAAAAAAAATTATTTTCTATGTTTACATTTTTTATATACTGGACATCTTTACTATTCCATTTTCAACTGACTTTTTCAATTTTCTATGTTTCATAATTCAATATCAATACTACTTTTTCATGTGGGAGGGTTGGCAGCGAATGAATGAGCATTCATTCAAATATTAAATTGTCATTCAAATTTTAAAATATGCATTTTAAAAGAAAATATTAACATTAAAAAAAGTTTTTTTTCTGAATAAATGTATATATTTTTAAAATAAATTTCCTATATCTACATTTCATTTTTATTATTTTATATCTTATTTTACTTTAGGATTTTCTCATATCCGTCTGTATATTTCAATTAAATTCACTACTTTTCATATGTTCCTATCAATACAACTTTTTCATGTATATATTTGATAAATATATATTTGAAATCCCAATTTAGGCTTGAAACATTAAAATAAAAACTTACAAACCATCATTCTAAAATCTGATGAGGACTTACGTTGGAACATGTCCCTCGAAAGCGTACGTTTTGTTGTCCCAGTCGTCCGGGTCGGGCGCGTAAACTTTTCCCAGTACAGTCGTGGGCATGCGGCCTGAACAAAAAAATAAAAAAAGAATATTTCAATTTCAAAAACCTTTTGGTGAAAATCACCTGACAGGGAGTAACAGCGCTAATCATCATAATCAATATTCAAGATATTCAAGTATATCTTTTCATGGGACAACACTGACAAAATGACACTTTGACACCATGAAAATAGCCCATGTAAAATCTCTCCTCGTAGCGCATCACTCATGATGAGAAAAGTGAGGGCTCAGCCTCGAATTACACGGCAAGAGCTGGTCAATGACCAGAAGAGATCTGGATGCAGTTTCAAAGTCTACTGTCAGTAGAACACTACAGTTTAAAATCATGGATTGCTCAGAAGGTTCCCCTGTTGAAGCCATTAAATGTGAAGTCTGCCAGGGACCCATCTGAATGATGCAGAGGGGTCATGGGAGAAATTCATGTGGTTAGATGAGCCCAAAGTAGAACTCTTTGGTGCAAACTTTACTCGTCATTTGTGGAGGAAAAATAAAGATGAGTACAATCCCAAGAACACCATCCCAACTGTGAAGTATGGGGGCGGAAAACTCATGCTTTGGGGCTGATTTAAGGGCAAAGGGGATAGGACGACTGTACTGTGTAAGGCAGAGGATCTTCTACTTAACCCTGAAAAGACAGAAGTCCTTATAATAGGCCCGAAAAGTGTTAGAGACTCTTTAACTGCCCAGATAGTCAGTCTGGACAATGTAAGTGTAGCCTCCAGCTCCACAGTTAAAAACCTAGGAGTTCTATTTGACCCAGACTTATCGTTTAAAGCTCATATTAAACAAACCTGCAGAACAGCCTTTTTACACCTGCGTATCATAGCCAAAATTAGAAATATTTTATTTAAAAACGATGCAGAAAAATTCACGCGTTCGTTAGATCTAGATTGGATTACTGTAATTCCCTACTTGTAGCTTGTTCTAAAAGTTCTCTAAAAGGTCTTCAGCTAGTCCAAAACGCAGCAGCAAGACATTTAACAGGAATTGATAGGAGAGAGCACATCACCCCTGTGCTCCAGGCCCTTCACTGGCTTTCAGTTGCGTTTAGAATTAAATTTAAAATCCTCCTTCTTACATTTAAGACCATTAATGGGTTGGGGCCATCTTATCTCACCGATGCTCTGGTTCCATATCGCCCCAACAGAACACTCAGCTCTCAGAATGCAGGTCTACTGGTAGTTCCCAGGGTTTCTAAAAGTACTGTCGGAGCTAGAGCCTTTAGCCACCATGCCCCTGTTTTATGGAATCAGCTTCCAGCTAATATTAAAGAAGCCGAGACAGTCTGCAAATTTAAGATTAGATTAAAAACGTTCCTATTCGACAAAGTTTATGGTCAGGCTAGTTGAAGTCTGATTAGACTCACAGTTCAGTCTATGCTGCACTAGAAGCTATCATGCTGGGGGAAGTACAGCCACTGAGTTCTATCTCCTTTTTCTCACTCTACTTACCACTTGTCTTACATTATTTCTATTTTCCAATTATAATATCTCGTTAACTAGTCTCTTCATCACTAGTCACCCGGTGTCCCCTTTCCCCCCTCCCTTCTGGGGAGGGGCTATTTTTCAGCTGCAGCCTCCTGACTATCCGGACCCCTGGCTGGATAGACGTCCTCGTTGCCACCCCCGTCTCATCTGGCTAGATGGACCTCTTCTTGTTCATTTACTCTACTGCATCTTTACAGACTGTAACCCCGTCTGCTAATTCCCATTAGCAGTCCTGGTGCATCCTGTCTATCCATCCTGGGAGTGGATCTCTCCTGACTGTGGTACTCCCCAAGGTTTCTCATTTTCTCACAAAGAGCTTGGAGTTTTTGGAGTTTTTCCTTACCGACATGGAGGGTCCAAGGATGGTGGGTGCCCAGGACTTGAACTTTATTTATTCATCTTTGTTTACTTATTTGTTGTTTCTGACTGTGTATCATATTGCCTCTGCAAAGCCCTTTGAGACAACCTTGTTGTGATTTGGGGCTATACAAATAGAACCGAACACAACACAACACAACCGAACACAACACAACACAACACAACCGAACACAACACAACAGAACCGAACACAACACAACACAACCGAACACAACACAACACAACACAACACAACAGAACCGAACACAACACAACACAACAGAACCGAACACAACACAACACAACAGAACCGAACACAACACAACACAACACAACCGAACCCAACCGAACAGAACAGAACAGAACCGAACCGAACAGAACAGAACCGAACCGAGGATCAATGGTGAAATGTCTGGTCAGATTTTTAGCCACAACCTCCTTCCCTCAGTCAGAGACTTGAAGATGAGTTGAGGCTGGATCTTCCAACATGACAATGAGCCAAAGCACGCAGCCAAGCTGACCAAGGAGTGGCTGCGTAAAAAGCATGTCAAAGTTCTGGAGTGGCCTAGCCAGTCTCCAGACCTTAATCCAATAGAAATTCTTCAGATGGAGTTGAAACTTGGTGTTTCTCAACGACAGACAGCCCCGAAACCTGACAGATCTAGAGAAGATTTGTGTGGAGGAATAGGCCAAAATCCCTGTTTCCATATGTGAAAACCAGGTGAAGAGCTACAGAAAGTGCCTGACCTCTGTAATTATCTTGGTCTTTGAAAAAAGAAAATTTTCCGTTCGTCTGTAAAAGTAAATTTTTCGAAAAAACAACAACAACAAAATGTATCGAGTCCTACAGTTCTATACCAAATCACATAATTTGGACATCAAAAATTCCGGGACAATGAGGGGCATAAAAGTGGTATAAAGAATTTGGAAAAAATTTACGGTTCCCTGGAAATTTGCCAAAAACTTTCCCATTCATTTTTAATGGGATGCAACGTTCAATTTTCCCCATTCAGTTGGATTCCACTGAGGCATATGTAAGTCGATGCCATTGACGGCCATGGACGTCCAAATTTCTCATTCATTTCCAACGGCATTAACTTTGCATTGAGGCCAATTTAGACATATCCCATTGACGGCCATGTATGTCATTTCTCTAGATGACAATGTACTTGAATTCCATTGACGATATGGATGTCCAATTTTTTTCCCCATCCACTTTCAATTGCAATAAATCCAATGTCCCCAAATCAAAAGGAAATGACCAGATATCTATAGAACGTGTCCCCAAAATGTCCCCGATTCCATTGACGCTTATGGAAGGTCATGTCATTTATGGCCATGGACGTCCAAATTTCCCATTCATTTCCAATGACATTTACTTTGTTTAATGCCATTGACGGGTATGGACGTCCAATTTTTTTTTCCATTCACTTACAATGGCATAAAATCCAAAGTCCCCAAATCAAAAGGAAATGACCAGATATCTATAGGACGTGTCCCCCAAATAACCTGATTCCATTGACGCTTAAAGAGGGTCATGCCATTGACGGCCATCGACGTCATAATTTCCCATTCATTTCCAATGACATTTATTTTGCCATTGACGGCTATGGACGTCCAAATTTTTTCCTATTTATTTTCAATTGCAAAAAAAAACAATGTCCCCAAATCAACAGGATAGATATCAATCGGACACGCCCCCCATATGTCCCCAAATGACCTTATATGACCAGGACACGCCCCAAAATGTCCCCAAATGACCTGATATGACCAGGCCACGCCCCCCAAATGCCACCAAATGACCTGATATGACAAGGCCACGCCCCCCATATGTCCCCACATGACCTGATATGACACGGACACGCCCCCAAATGTCCCCAATTGACCTCATATGACCAGGCCATGCCCCCCAAATATCCCCAAATGACCTGATTTGACCAGGCCACGCCCCCCAAATGTTCCCAGATCATCAGGAAGTGACCTGATACTGTCCCTGAAATGTCCCCAAACCAACCTGGGCGGGTCTAAGATCTGTATCTCCACACAACAAAGACCCAGAGTGATTTCTCCAGAAATTGTAGTTTCTAGTTGCAAACAAAGCCTTCTGCACTAAATATTAGCACTGATTTTGTCAGGGGTACAAACACTTATTAACCCCAGTTGACAATAAATAAATTAAAGTCACCGGCAGCGTTAGCCGTCGTCGCTAAAAGCCAAGGGATCTGATGCGCGGCTCGAAGGCCGTCTCGCGACTGGAAACGCCTGGAATTGAACGACCACAAATATTCCGGCACGCCTCCGTCGGGACAATCTGGCGCCTGTGGGTCGGCAGCGACACGAGCAGCGGAACAATAAGCCTGCCAAATTGAGCGCCGTCACGGGAGACCCGCCGGCTAATCGACAATCATGTGGACAATGAAAATGTTGATGCTAATGATGGAGGTGAAACAAGCCAGAAAAACACAATAAAAATGCAGCTATTTGCTTTAATTGCCTTAGCTTAACTCTATCGATTACATTTACACCCCGTGGACAAAAATATCGGAACGCGGCTTTCCGAGCTTACCTCTGTGCGTGTTGACGAAAATGGTCTTCTCGCCGCCGACATGCGCGTGGTCGTTGTGGTCGCCGACGGTGACGGTCAGCGTGGAGGTGACTGTTTTGGCGGGACGGCCGCTGTCGCTCATGATCACGGGGATCAGGAACTCCTTCTGACGCTCGCGGTCGAACGTCCGCAGCGCCGTCAAAGTGGCCGTCCCGTTCAGGTTGTCCTTGAGGTAGAAGTCGTTGCCGTGGCGATAGTCAGCTGGGACGGAGAAACGGAATGGGCCGCCGTTCTCAGGGGAGTCGCGGTCCTGAACGCGGAGGAGCATGGACGTCTGGTTCATGTTGACAACCTGATAAAGCAGGGGTGTCAAAATCATTTGAGTTGGCGCAGCAGGGCCGAGAACCGAAAGTGGTATTTGCAATGTGGCATTTTTTTTGCCATGTGGAAAAATGGATTTTGCCATGTGGCAATTTTTGCCATGTCGCAATGTTTTTTGCCATGTGGCAAAATGATTTTGCCATGTGACAATTGTTTTTTTGTAATGTGGTATTTTTATGCCATGTGGCTATTGGATTTTGCCACGTGGCATTTTTTGTCAAGTGGCAAAATTATTTTGCCATGTGGTATTTTTTTTGCCATGTGGAAAAATGGATTTTGCCATGTAGCATTTTTTTCCTTGTGGCAAAATGAATGTTGCCATGTGGCAATGTTTTTTATGCCATGTGGTAAAATGGATGTTGCCACGTGGCAAAAAAATTGCTACATGGCAAAAGCCATTATGCTATGTAATTTTTTTTTTTGCCATGTGGCAAAATGGAGTTTGCCATGTGGCATTTTTTTTGCAATGTTGCATTTTTTTCGCCATGTGGCAAAATGGATTTTGCCATGTTGCATTTTTTTGCCATGTGGCAAAATGGATTTTGCCATGCAAGATTTTTTTGCCATGTGGCAAAATGTATTTTGCCATGTGGCATTTTTTTTGCCATGTGGCAAATTGGATTTTGCCATGTGGTATTTTTTTGCTATGTTGCATTTTTTTCACCATGTGGCAAAATGGATTTTGCGATCTAGCATTTTTTTAGCCATGTGGCAAAATGGATTTTGCCATGTGACATTTTTTTGGATTTTGCCATGTGGCAATTTTTTTTTTTGCCATGTGGCAAAATGGATTTTGCCATATAGATTTTTTTTTGCCATGTGGCAATGATTTTCCCATGTGGCATTTTTTTGCCATGTGGCAAATTGGATTTTGCCATGTGGTATTTTTTTGCTATGTTGCATTTTTTTCACCATGTGGCAAAATGGATTTTGCGATCTAGCATTTTTTTAGCCATGTGGCAAAATGGATTTTGCCATGTGACATTTTTTGGGATTTTGCCAAGTGGCAATTTTTTTTTTGCCATGCAGGATTTTTTTGCCATGTGGCAAAATGGATTGTGCCATGTGAATTTTTTTGCTTCGTGGCAATGGTTTTCCCATGTGGCATTTTTTTGCCATGTGGCAAAATGAATTCTGCCATGTGATATTTTTTGCCATGTGGCAATTTTTTTTTTGCCAAGTGGCAAATTGGATTTTGCCATGTGGCATTTCTTTTGCTATGTGGCAAAATTGATTTTGCCATGTAGCATTCTTTTGCCATGTGGCAAAATGAATTTTACCATGTGACATTTTTTGGATTTTGCCATGTGGAAAAGGTTTTTTGCCATGTGGTAAAATGGATTTTGCCACATTTGCCAAGGAAATGACCAAAAATCAACAGGAAACCGTGTGTAATGCTCAAAACTGAACTCATTGCCTGGCATCGGCTGCCACTGACTGCAATAGACGTCCAATCCGTTTGGGGTGGTAGCCTACATTCGTTCATTCCCTGCCTTCCCTTCCACTTCAAATGGGATTTGACTAGTGATAATCTCATTCCAATTCACAGCAGAAGAATGAAAATAGCTTCTTTTTTGTTTATTAGTTAACCTAAATTCTGCATTTTGGGTCCTGTAAGCCACTGTTGACTCAAAATGGGATGTCCATGTATTTAAACGTTAGGTCATAGGAGGAACTAGATTAACTGAGTCTCAGTTCAGTGAACTCACCTGAGGTGCCGGAAGGTTCTCAAAAACCACCGGCGCATATGCAGCCTCAAACTGCGGCCCGTTATCGTTGACGTCCAGCAGCGGGAGCTCCACGGTGGCGCTTCCCGACAACGCGGGAACCCCATGGTCGGTGGCAACAACCACCAGGTGGTGCTGTGCCACCTTCTCTCGGTCCAAAGCCCGGGCCACTGTCAGGACACCCGATTGGTCGACGGCGAAGAGTCCATCCGGGTCCGAGTCTCGGGACAGGCTGTAGACCAGCTGACGGTTCTGACCAGAGTCCGAGTCGCTGGCTACCAGGCGGGCCACGCTTGTCCCCACTGGGACGTCCTCCGACAGGGGTCCAAGAGATAGTAAGTGCGGGATGAAGACCGGAGCGTGATCGTTGTAGTCGTCCACTTCAACAGCACAGTGAAGAAGGCTGGAGAAGTCCAAGTCTTCAACCTGAATTAACAAACAATAACTGTGGCTTCATGTGGATAGGTTGCCTTTCTAACGGTGAGCCAATCAGGGTGAAGCAGGTGCTGCAGATGTGAATACTATCTGCTTGAGTACTATAGTTTAGATATTAATTTTGAGTGAAGATGTGGCTTGCACCAATCTACGATCCAAGTTTTTCGAGTCAGCCTGTCGAGTCTCAAGTTATTGCCTCACAAGTGAGTTGAGTCAAGTAGGGTCATAAGGTTATGTCGAGTCGAGTCATAAAGTTCTGTCGAGTCATAAGATTCTGGTGAGTCGAGTCAAGTCATAAGGTTCTGCCGAGTCGAGTCGAATCTCAAGGTCATGTCAAGTCCAACGGAGTCACAAGGTTGTAAAGATGAGTCATATCAAGTCAAAAGGTCCAAGTTTTTCAAGTCAGCTTATCTCTAGAGTCTCGAGTCATTGTCTTACGAGTCGAGTCTTGAGTTATTGCCTCACAAGTCTAGTCGAGTCTTGTCGAGTCAGGTCAAAGGGTTATGTCGAGTCAAGCAGTCACAAGGTTGTAAAGACGAGTTGTGTCAAAAGGTTGTCAAGTCGAGTCATAGGTTGTTCTGTGAGGGCATGGTGAAAGCAACCAAGGTGACCAAGGAGGTCAGGTCAAGTAGGAACTAATCTACAATCCAAGTTTTTCGAGTCAGCTTATCGAGTCTCGAGTTAGTGTCTCACGAGTCGAGTCGAGTCTCGAGTTATTGTCTCACGAGTGGGGCAAATAAGTATTTGGTCAACCACTAATTGTGCAAGTTCTCCCACTTGGAAATATTAGAGAGGCCTGTAATTGTCAAAATGGGTAAACCTCAACCATGAGAGACAGAATGTGGAAAAAAAATCCAGATAATCACATTGTTTGATTTTTAAAGAATTTATTTGCAAATCATGGTGGAAAATAAGTATTTGGTCAATACCAAAAGTTCATCTCAATACTTTGTTATGTACCCTTTGTTGGCAGTAACGGAGGCCAAACGTTTTCTGTAACTCTTCACAAGCTTTTCACACACTGTTGCTGGTATTTTGGTCCATTCCTCCATGCAGATCTCCTCTTGAGCAGTGATGTTTTGGTGCTGTCGTTGGGCAACACGGACTTTCAACTCCCTCCTCACCCCGTGGCGTCAAAATGATAACATGAACGGGGAGCAAAAATCCCAGAACCACACGGGGGGACCTAGTGAATGACCTACAGAGAGCTGGGACCACAGTAACAAAGGCTACCATCAGTAACACAATGCGCCACCAGGGACTCAAATCTTGCAATGCCAGACATGTCCCACTGCTGAAGAAAGTACACGTCCAGGCCCGTCTGCGGTTCACTAGAGAGCATTTGGATGATCCATAAGAGGACTGGAAGAATGTGTTATGGTCAGATGAAACCAAAATACAACTTTTTGGTAGAAACGCAGGTTCTCGTGTTCGGAGGAAAAAGAATACTGAATTGCACCATACCCACTGTCAAGCATGGGGGTGGAAACATCATGCTTTGGGGCTGTTTTTCTGCAAAGGGATCAGGACGACTGCTCTGTGTAAAGGAAAGAATGAATGGGGCCATGTATCGAGAGATTTCGAGTGAAAATCTCCTTCCATCAGCAAGGGCATTGAAGATGAGACGTGCCTGGGTCTTTCAGCATGACAATGATCCCAAACACACAGCCAGGGCAACAAAGGAGTGGCTTCGTAAGAAGCATTTTAAGGTCCTGGAGTGGCCTAGCCAGTTTCCAGATCTCAACCCAATAGAAAATCTGTGGAGGGAGTTGAAAGTCCGTGTTGCCCAACGACAGCCCCAAAACATCAATGCCCTAGAGGAGATTTGCACGGAGGAATGGGCCAAAATACCAGCAACAGTGTGTGAAAAGCTTGTGAAGAGTTACAGAAAATGTTTGGCCTCTGTTATTGCTAACAAAGCGTATCCATAACAAAGTATTGAGATGAACTTTTGGTATTGACCAAATACTTATTTTCCACCACGATTTGCAAATAAATTCTTTAAAAATCAAACAATGTGATTTTCTGTTTTTTTTTTTCCCACATTCTGTCTCTCATGGTTGAAGTTTACCCATGTTGACAATTACAGGCCTCTCTAATATTTTCAAGTGGGAGAACTTGCACAATTAGTGGTTGACTAAATAGTTATTTGCCCCACTGTATTACCTTACAAGTCGAGTTTTGTCGAGTCAGGTCATAAGGTTATGTCGAGTAAACAAGAGTCACAAGGTTGTAAAAATGAGTCAAGTCAAAAGGTTGTCAAGTCGAGTCACAGGTTGTTCCATGAGGGCATGGCGAGATCAACCAAGGTGACAAAGCGGATCAGAGGCAAGTAGGAACTAATCTACGATCCAGGTTTGTTGAGTCAGCTTGTCGAGTCTCGAGTCATTGTCCCACAAGACCAGAAGAGTAGAGTCTTGAATTATTGCTTCACAAATCGAGTGGAGTCCAGTCATGAGGTTATGTAGAGTCAAGTCAAAGTTATGTCAAGTCATAAGGTTAGTTCGAGTCAAGTCAAGTCGATTCAAGTCGTGCAATAAGGTTGTCAAGACGAGTCATATAATGTCAAACGTTGTAAAGATGATTCGTGTCAAGTCAAAAAGTTGTCAAGTTGAGTCGAGTCACAGGTTGTTTCGTGGGGCCATGGCGAGAGGGGCCAAGGTCACCAAGTGGAACAATAACAGGTAAGAACCAACCTAACAACGAAGTTTTTCGAGACACCTCGTCGAGTCTCAGATCCGTGTCTCATGAGTCAAGTAGAGTCTCGAATTATTGCCTCGTACGTCGGGTCGAGTCATAAGGTTATGGAGAGTCGTGTCTAGTCTCAACGTCATGTCTAGTCGAGCCGAGTCACAAGGTTGTAAAGACGAGTCATTTCAAGTCAAAGGTTGTAAAGACAAGTCGTGTCAAGTCAAAAGGTTGTCGAGTCACAGGTTGTTCCGTGAGGGCATGGCGAGATCGGCCAATATCACCAAGCAGATCACTGGCAGATAGGAACCAATCTAGTTTTTCAAGTCCTCTTATCGAGGTTCGAGTCATTGTCTCATGAGTCAAGTCCAGTCTCCAGTTATTACCTCACAAATTTGGTCGCGTCTCGAGTCTTAGACCCTCCCAGCTCAAGCGAGTTAAGTCCGAGTCTGCATTTTTTTTCTTCAAATCCGAGTGGAGCTGTGGTTTCCTAGCAAACATTTGGAACACTGAATCTGGCATGCCAGGTTGAAGTACAGTACTTTTTGATTGAATTAATACCTGGTTTAATGGTTTTACACTTTCTCTAATTCCTATGAATTATGATGATTTTGTAAATTCTCCGAACTTTCAACGTCACTTTTATGAAACTCAAGTGCCTCACTTGAACGCTCACACCTCGTCCTGCACTTTTACAGAGAGAAAAAAAAGTAGGCAATCGTCGAGCCATTTGTGAGGCAGATTGCCGCGCTGCGAAAAGTGCAAAAGTGAATCATTTCCTTTCATGTCCTCAAGTGACCCTTAAAAGTTTCCCGGCATGTGGCGGATTGACTCTCACGCTGCCAAAACATGAGTACCTTGATTGTGAGATTGAACCTCTGCTCGCTGTGCCTTTCGTAGTCCAGACGCTTCTTGAGTCGAAGGCTACCGCGCTGTTCCGCTTTGTTGCTAAACATGTAGAACTTCTGTTCCTGGTCTCCGGCCACCACGCTGAAGGTCAGTTGGCCATTTTCGCCCGTGTCGCAGTCCTCCGCTCTCAGCTCCAACACCTACGGGAACGTTACGTTGCATTGTGGGGTCATTTATTCTGGTCAGATCATTCTGGAACATTTCAAGTCAATTCCTGTATTTTTGGTCACTTCATTTTTCCTTTTGGGATTTTTACAGGTCACCTTTTGATGATTTTTGGCATATACAGGTCACTTCCTGTTGATTTTGGGTAACGACAGGTAACTTCCTGTTAATTTCGGGCATTTAGAGGTCACTTCTTGTTGATTTGGGGCATTTACAGGTCAATTCCTTTTGATTTTGGTCAGTTACAGGTAAGTTCCTGTTCATTTGGGGCATTTATGGGTCACTTCGAGTTGATTTGGGGCAATTTCAGGTCACTTCTTATTGATTATGGGAAAAAACAGGTCGCTTTCTAATAATTTTGGGCATTTAAAGGTAACTTCCAGTTGAATGTTGGCAGTTATAGGTCACTTCCAGTTGATTTAGGGCATTTACAGGTCCGTTCTTGTTGATTTTGGGGCATTTAAAGGTCACTTCCTGTTAATTTTGGGCATTTATAGGTTGTAAATGGCGTGTGGGTCTGTGAATTGCGGGCACTTCCGTTTTTGCATTTATTTTGAAAGGCACCGCGCACAACCCCATGCTCCCGTCTTTTTCTTAATGAGGAAATCTAGCACACCTGTCTGTAAACCTGTCCACACGCTGCACTGTCTGAGAAGCAGCGCAGCCACATCGTAGGTGAGTCCACAAATAAATTGCAAGAGTTATTATTACTGCGGGAATTTATGTTTATATTCGTTTGGCTTGTATTTGTTTGTGTAAAGACTGTAGTGTGGAGAGGTTATATTGGTCCGATTGAAGATAGCGCGCTTGGAAAGCAGATGGAGGTAGGAGAAATGGAAATGTTTATTGTTGGTTTTGTGAATTGTATTTTAATGCCACACTGTTGTTACGTTTCTGAAATTTTGTAGTTTTCACGGTGTCAACTAAAGAACAAAAAATGACTGAAAATAACACCCGTCAAAGCCCTCTGCGTGTCGCATCATTCCGAGCGGTCAGCTACAATAGGTCTCTTCTAATTGATTTTGGGCATTTACAGGTCTCTTCCAGTAGATTTATGGCAGTTACAGGTCACTTCCTGTTGATTGTGGGGAATTTACAGATCAATTGTTGATTTGGGGCAATTACATCTCACTTCCTGATAATTTTGAGGCACTTACGGTCCCTTCCTGTGGATTTTTGGGCATTTACAGGTCCCTTCCAGTAAATTTCGGGGCATTTACTGCCATTTTCTGGTTATTTTGGGTTACTGAAAAGGAAGTGACTCAAGAATGTCCCCAAAAGAATAGGAAGTGACTCTAAATCAACAGTAAGTCACCTGTCAATGCCCTAAAATGAATAGTAAGTGACCTAATATATGCATATAATATCTGTCAATTCATCCATCCACCTTCCTGGTAACTCATTGGTTGAGTTTATATGGTGCATTTTCCCTGCCCTGTCATACCCTTATCTTACCTGTCCTCCCTCTTGGGTGTCTATCACCACTAATGCCACTGAATGACTAAATGACTTTAAACACTTGTCAGTATTACATCTTTTGCATGTTAAAAATAATAATATCAATAAAATATTGTCCTAAGATTACAATCCTGCCCTGTCATACCTTAGTCATTCCTGCCCTCTCGGCCAAAAATATTAAGACCCTAAAAAATTTCAGAGCCTCCAGACGTCCTAAAATGCCATTTTTACATGTCAGAGGCGAATAAAGAAGATTGAGCAGTACTTACCTCACAATTGAATAGAATATTTTAGTTCCAGATTCATATTTTGTTCACGTTCCTGCATCTATTCCGGACGAAAGCTTTGGATTTATGAGTGTTTGCAGTCTTCATTTTTTTCCCCGCCACAGAGCTGAGAACTCAAAGCGAGCGCTTAAAGGGAATATAAAAACTGCAGTGAATTTTTTTTTTGAGGGGGGGCTCCTGAGCCAGGAAGAGGAAAGATTACACCCGAACAATATCCCCCCAAGTTTTCGCATTAAATTTTTAATGGCGCTAACGTCAAGTAAAGTTTGACTTTGTTGAGTTTTTGTTTGTTTGGAACAAAATAAAAGTGAATGCAGCAATGAAGAGTCTGAGATATTTGCCGGACGTCAGCTTTCAGGAGGGTAAAACTGAATGATCGTGTAGCTGTGCCATTGACAGCAATAGACGTCGAATAAAATTCAACCGGGAGGAGCTGGCAGTAAACGATGAGATGGCTTACCTCCGCGTTTGGCTCGGCGTTCTCAGAGATTCTTGCCAGGCAAGCACGTTCGAGGAACCTGGGCGCGTGGTCGTTGACGTCGGTGATCTGAACGGTCGCCGTGGCCGTTCCCGCCATGCCGCCTCCGTCTCTGGCCTCCACTACCAACATGTAGGACTCCACTTGCTCTCGGTCCAGACCGCCCATGGCCACCTAAGTCAAAGTTTCCAAAAACACGGCAAATTTAGGTCTATGATGACGTAAGAGTTATTTCTGTTCCAATTAGCTCAAGAAACTAAAGGCGTATTCTAATCTTACCAGGACCAAGTCCACAGTTCACGTTTTTTGGACCGCACCTTGATACATTTGGTCCGCACATTTGTCGTGGTTCCTTGTCACATTGCAATTTTAACAAGCGACCCAAGATTGACAACAAAACTACACAGTACCTTGTTTTTTTGTACGCAACACTACGACTTTTTTCTCTTAATATTACGTGAAGTTCCGTCGTTTTACAGACAAATGCACGAGTCACTATGATCCGAGTCAAAAGTAAGTTTTGAGCCTTACCTGTTGTGGGCAAGACAAGTCGAGTCACGAGGTTATGTCAAGTCAACTCGAGTCTAAAGGTCATAGCGAGTGAAACTGAGTCACATAGTTGGAAAGATGAGAAGTGTCAAGTCAGAAGTTGTCAAGACAAGTCATGTCAAGTCAAAAGTTTGTCGAGTTGAGTTCTAGGTCACTCAAAGCCTTCACGATTGTTCTACGATCCAATTTTGTCAAGTCAGCTTGTCGAATCAAGTCATGAGGTTATGTCGAGTTAAGTTGAGTCGAGTCATATTTTATGTTTAGTCACAAGGTTTTAAATACGAGTTTTGTCAAGTCAAAAGGTTGTTGAGTCGAGTCAAATCAAGTCTCAAGGTCATGTCGAGTCGAGTCACTAGGTTATTTTGAGTCAAGTCTCGAAGTCATGTCGAGTCGAGTCACAAGGCTGTGAAGATGAGTCATGTCAAGTCAAATGGTTGTCGAGTCTCGAGGTCATGTTGAATCAAGTCACAAGGTTGTAAAGATGAGTCATGTCAAGTCAAAAGGTTGTTGAGTCATGCGAGTCATAGGTCACTCAAGGCCTTCACGATTGTTCTACGATCTAATTTTGTCAAGTCAGCTTGTTAAGTCAAGTCATGAGGTTATGTCGAGTTAAATTGAGTCGAGTCATATTTTATGTTGAGTCAAGTTGAGTTGAGTCACAAGGTTTTAAATACGAGTTGTGTCAAGTGAAAAGGTTGTTGAGTCGAATCAAATCGAGTGTCAAGGTCAGGTCGAGTCACGAGGTTATTACGAGTCAAGTCTCGAAGTCATGTCCAATCGAGTCACAAGGCTCTGAAGACGAGTCATGTCAAGTCAAAAGGTTGTCGAGTCTCGAGGTCATGTCGAGTCGAGTCACAAGGTTGTAAAGACCAGTCATGTCAAGTCAAAAGGTTGTTGAGTCGAGTCAAATCGAGTCTCAAGGTCATGTCGAGTCGAGTCACGAGGTTATTTCGAGTCAAGTCTCGAAGTCATGTCGAGTCGAGTCACAAGGCTGTGAAGACGAGTTATGTCAAGTCAAAAGGTTGTCGAGTCTCGAGGGCTTGTCGAGTCGAGTCACAAGGTTGTAAAAACGAGTCATGTCAAGTCAAAAGGTTGTTGAGTCGTGCGAGTCATAGGTCACTCAAGGCCTTCACGATTGTTCTACGATCCAATTTTTTCAAGTCAGCTTGTCGTATCAAGTCGTGAGGTTATGTCAAGTTGAGTCGAGTCATATTTTATGTTGAGTCAAGTTGAGTTGAGTCACAAGGTTTTAAAGAAGAGTCATGTCAAGTCAAAAGGTTGTTGAGTCGAGTCAAATCTAGTCTCACGGTCAAGTCAAGTCGAGTTACGAGTTTATTACGAGTCAAGTCTCGAAGTCATGTCGAGTCGAGTCACAAGGCTGTGAAGACGAGTCATGTCAGGTCAAATGGTTGTCGAGTCTCGAGGTCATGTTGAATCGAGTCACAAGGTTGTAAAGATGAGTCATGTCAAGTCAAAAGGTTATTGAGTCGTGCGAGTCATAGGTCACTCAAGGCCTTCACGATTGTTCTACGATCCAATTTTGTCAAGTCAGCTTGTCGAGTCAAGTCACGAGGTAATGTCAAGTCGTGTCAAGTCAGAAGGTTGTTAAGTCGAGTCAAATCGAGTCTCATGGTCATGTCGAGTCGAGTCACGAGGTTATTTCAAGTCGAGTCGTAAGGTTATGTCAGGTCTAGTCTCGAGGTCATGTTGAGTCGAGTCCCATGGTTTTAAAGACGAGTCTTGTCAAGTCAAAAGGTTGTCGAGTCAAGTCTCGAGGTCATGTCGAGTCGAGTCACAAGCTTGTATGGACAAGTCATGGCAAGTCAAAAGGTTGTCGAGTCACACGTTAGTCAAGGTCTTGACTATTAAGTAGGCAAAATAATCACCTAAGTATTAATTATTTTTTGGGAAACCAATCTACGATCCAACTTTTTCGAGTCACCTTGTTGAGTCTCGAGTCATTGTCTCACGAATCTAGTCTAGTTTTATTGCCTCACAAGTCCAGTCGAGTTTCGGATCTTTCCAGTTCAAGTGAGTCAGGTCCGAGTTTTTTTCCCAAGTCCGAGTCAAGTCGCGAGTCATCGAATTTGGGATTCGAGTCGATTTGAGTCAGAGTCCCGGTAAAATAATATATATATCATAATATTGCAACTATTGTTTGTAACGTCACAAGTTTAATCTCGTAATATTATAATGTGTGACTTTATTTAAGTCTTGAGAGTTGCCACACCACTAAATAGCCTCCTGCATCACATTTTGGGTCATGTAGTCCATGTAAGATGACTTGAGGTTTTAGGGGGAATAGTGCAGAAACAAGTGCCAGCATACAAACCGTAATGGTTCCAGTGGCAGGGTTGATGGCGAACATCTCGGAGAAGGCGGGAACGCCCCCGATCTCGGCCAAGCTGCCAACGATACGGTAAGACAGGACGGCGTTCTGGCCCACCGCCGCGTCATCCAAGTCTGTGGCCGTCATCTCCATCACCGACGTGCCGGCCGGCGAGTTCTCGGCCACGTCACCGTGGCAACTGGGCGCGCAGGTGAAGACGGGCGCGTTGTCGTTGATGTCCCACACGTTGATGATAACGTCGGTGAAGCCCGTCAGGCCTTCGCCACCCTCGTCCGTGGCCAGCACCACGAAACGCCAGACGGCGCGCTCCTCGCGGTTCAGCGTCCGCTGGGCGTAGATCTTCCCCGTCAGCTCGTCGATGACGAACTCGCTCTCGGCGCCTTGGCCGTGGAGCGAGTAGCGGAGGGCTTCCTGGTCGGCGTCCTTGTCCGGGTCGGACGCCGTCACCTGCCGTGTAGAGGAGCCACAACGCGCTTTGTTATCAAATAAATTCACTCAGGTTACTTGAAGTTCCGCTCTGAGACCCCCAATTTGGCCAAATTAAAAAAATTTCCTCGACGCATGTGTGATACATCTTTGGAAAGCTTAAAATCTCAATTTTCTGGGGGAAGAAAATTTTGAATTGGAGGGAATTTTAAACAAAAAAAAGCTTAAACCCTAACTGGAGGTTAGCATAATTAAAGACGCCATGATTTTTAACGAGATTATCGCATATTTACCTCTTTTTGAGCCAAAAACTCCATGTACCATGTATCACCGAGTGTCAAGACACCGCTGTGAATGGCCACAGCCGGATTTTTGGGGTATTTTATGGGTGAAACATGGGAATATAACAAGGGTCGCTATGCAAAAATCGCAAAAATCAAGGAGGGGTCGAGATTTTCATTTTCATAAATTTACCCTTTTAAATGTTTTTTTCTTTTTTTTTTTAAATTTGTCTTTGGATTGATTACCATCTGAAATATTGGGGAAAATGCGACAGTAACGAAAAAAAATACAATTAAGCGATAGTTATGAGGTAGATATCCGTGACTTTTACAGATGGAATTTTTTTCATTGTGACGTAATTTGTATAAAAGTTTAAAATATGCGAGTGAATTATTTTTTTTCAAGTGTTTGTTTTTTCTTAAACTAAATATTAGACATCAATTAATGATTCTAGGCTAAAAATGACAGACATTTCAAATAATAAATACAATTACTTCTTTTTATGGATAGGTTGACAAAAAAAAAAACGGTTGCGCGACGTCTGTAAACGGGGGATTCCAGGGTAAAACGGACAAATTAAAAATAGTTCGAGGAATTAATGCGTCATGAATCTGCTATGGCAGCATAAAGACATGTCTTTCTATCAAACACAACAGTTCCTTTGGCTTAAAATACAGCAGTTTATTTTAAAGAGGGGTGCAAGAGCAGAAAATGCTTTTTCAGCCTTGTCCGTGTTTTCCACCATGTTTTTTCTAGGGCTGTCAAAATTATCGCGTTAACGGGCGGTAATTAAATTGTTTCAATTAATCACGTTAAAATATTTGACACATTTAACGCACATGCTCAAACAGATTAAAATGACAGCACAGTGTCATGCCCATTTGTTGTTTTTTGGTGTTTTGTCGCCCTCTGCTGGCGCTTGGCTGCGACTGATTTTATGGGTTTCAGCACCATGAGCATTGACATTAACAATGGCGAGCTACTAGTTTATTTTTTGTTTGAAAATTTTACAAATTTTCTTAAAACGAAAACATTAAGAGGGGTTTTAATATAAAATTTTTATAACTTCCACTAACATTTATCTTTTAAGAACTATCAGTCTTTCTATCCATGGATCGCTTTAACAGAATGTTAATAATGTTTATGCCATTGACGGTCATGTACGTCCAAATTTCCATTGCATTTTCAACGGCAGAAAACCGTGTGGTTCTAATTTTTGACCATACTCTTACCATTACAGCCCATTGACATTCAACTTGTTTCAAAGTCAGTCGATGCCATTGACGGCTATGAATGTCCAAATTTCCTATTCATTTTCAATGGCAGAAAAAACTGTATTTGTGATTTTTGATAATACACTTACCATGACACCCCATGTATATTAGACATGCGCCCAAGTAAGTCGATGCCATTAACAGCCATGCGCATCCGTGCCATTGACGGACATGTACGTCCAAATTTCCAATTGGTTTTTAAAGACCTGTGTAGTTGTAATTTTTTTTTTTTTTAACCAAAAAATTACCATTACAGCTCATTGACATTCAACTGGCGCTCAAGTAAGGCGATACCATTGACAGCCATGCAACAGGCAAGTCCTTGAAATGTCCCCAAATCAACAGGAATTGCCCTGATAGATGTGTATCTACCACAGCAAAGCTACATCGTAATTTCTCCAGATATTGCAGTTTCTAATTTGATATTTAAATTAGGGCTTTCAAAATTATCGCGTTAACGGGCAGTAATTATTTTTTTAATCACTTTAAAATATTTGACACAATTAATGCACATACCCCGCTCAAACAGACTAAAATGACAGTACAGTGTAATGTCCGCTTGTTACTTGTTTTTTGGTGTTTGGCGCCCTCTGCTGGCACTTGGGTCCAAATGATTTTATGGGTTTGGGGAGTGAGCATGGTGTAATTATTGACATCAGCAATGGCGAGCTACTAGTTTATTTTTTGTTTGAAAATTTTACAAATTTTATTAAAACGAAAACATGAAGAGTGGTTTTAATATAACATTTTTATAACTTATACTAACATTTATCTTTTCAGAACTATAAGTCTTTCTATTTATGGATCACTTTAACAGTATATTAATAATGTTTATGCCATCCTGTTGATTTATTGTTATGATAAACAAATACAGTACTTATGTACAGTATGTTGAATGTAGACATCTGTCTTGTGTCTTATCTTTCCATTTCAACAATAATTTACAGAAAAATATGGCATATTTTAGAGATGGTTTGAATTGCGATTAGTTAATTTTTAAGCTGTGATTAACTCGATTAAAAATTTTAATCGTTTGACAGCCCTAGTTTTTCTCATTGTGCATTTTTTGGCTGGTGCGACTAATAGTCCAAAAAATACGTTACCTACAGAACATAGATTGTGTACCTGTAAAACAAAAACGGGTGACCCATCCAGTTCCTCGGTCACGCTGCCGTAGTATTCGTTGTTGGTGAACACGGGCGCTTCGTCGTTCTTGTTGACCACATTGACCGACACTGTGGTGTAGTCCTCCCACTTGCCGTCGGAAGCGAGAACGTGTAGTTTGTACCTGGAAACGAAAATTGACAGAGGTACAGTTGTGGTCAAAAGTTTACATACACTTGTGAAGAACATAATGTCATGGCTCTCTTGAGTTTCCAGTTATTTCTACAACTCTGATTTTTCTCTGATAGAGTGATTGGAACATACTTCTTTGTCACAAAAAACATTCATGAAGCTTGGTTCTTTTATGACTTTATTATGGGTTAACAGAAAAAGTGATCAAATCTTCTGGGTCAAAAATATACATACATGGATCTGAAAAAGCGAATCATTGACTTGAACAAGTCAAGAAAGTCACTTGGAGCCATTTCAAAGCAGCTGCAGGTCCCAAGAGCAACAGTGCAAACAATTGTTTGTAAGTATAAAGTGCACGGCACTGTTTTGTCACTGCCACGATCAGGAAGAAAACGCAAGCTGTCACCTGCTGCTGAGAGAAAATTGGTCAGGAGGGTGAAGATTCAACTGAGAATCACCAAAAAGCAGATCTGCCAAGAATTAGAAGCTGCTGGAACACAGGTGTCAGTGTCCACAGTCAAGCGTGTCTTGCATCTCCATGGACTGAGAGGCTGCCGTGCAAGAAGGAAGCCCTTGCTAAGCGGCACCTTAAGGCTCGACTGAAGTTTGCTGCTGATCACGTGGACAAAGATAAGACCTTCTGGAGGAAAGTTCTGTGGTCAGACGAAACAAAAATCGAGCTGTTTGGCCACAATGCCCAGCAATATGTTTGGTTTGCTTGGGCTTTAACCCCAAGTACACCATGCCTACCGTCAAGCACGGTGGTGGTAGTATTATGCTGTGGGGCTGTTTTGCTTCCAATGGAACTGGTGCTTTACAGAGAGTAAATGGGATAATGAAGAAGGAGGATTACCTTCAAATTCTTCAAGATAACCTAATGTCATCAGCCCGAAGATTGGGTCTTGGGCGCAGTTGGGTGTTCCAACAGGACAATGAAACCAAACACACATCAAAAGTTGTAATGGAATGGCTAAATCAGGCTAGAATTAAGGTTTTCGAATGGCCTTCACAAAGTCCTGACTTAAACCCCATTGAGAACTTGTGGACTATGCTGAAGAAACAAGTCCATGTCAGAAAGCCATCAAATTTAACTGAACTGCACCAATTCTGTCAAGAGGATTGGTCAAAGATTCAACCAGAAATCAGAGAAAAATCAGAGATGTAGAAATAACTGGAAACTCAAGAGAGCCATGACATTATGTTCTTCACAAGTGTATGTAAACTTTTGACCACAACTGTATAACACTGGAAGTCCCGGGGTTTTCTTGGCTATAAAGAAAGGCTACCAGAAAGGTTTCAAATGACCCTGATACCAAACTGACTACTTTGGGGGGTTTCACTCTTGATAGCTGCAATTAGCATCTTGAATATTTGCAAATCCAGACATGTTAACTCCTGGGTTAGTGTAAAAATGATTAGAGGGCCATGCGGCATGAAACTAAGACTACCATCCAGAACTATAGCTAAACCAGACTGTCTACATTTTAGGAAAAAAAAAGTGTCAGAACATCTGGGACAATGGTAAATGGTGGTATACTTGTATAGCGGCTTTCCACCTTTCAAGGTCCTCAAAGCGCTTTACACTCTCTCGTCATCCACCTACTGGTGACGCAGCACCAGGTTCAGTATCTTGCTCAAGGACACTTAGACGAGTTCATCAGGTTGGAGAATCAAACCCAAAACCTCTGGGTTGGGGGACAACTACTCTACCACTGAGGCACGTCACCCCAAATCCCATCAAGCACCTTTACTCTGTCTTGACAAATCCAATATTCAATTGTCAAGGTTCACAGTTGATTTTGTTGAAGCACATAATGACCAAAGAACTTTCCACAGCAGACCAAACAGCTGTTTTGTCACAGCGAACACAAGCTTCAGTATACAGTACATACATAAAAAGGTTGTCCGCCCGATTGCCTGCCTGAGCGGTCCACTGTCCGACAAAGCCGAGGGAGCCCTGCCCTGCAAACACTCAGGATGCTAATTGGAGCAATCTAAGCTTGTGGCTCTGCGAGTGTGAATGGGAATGACTAATGAGGACCTCACAAAAGATATGCTTATTAGAGTCAAATGACCCTTCTCTGGTAACAAAAGTGATTTGTTTGTAGAAATATATTTCATTTATTCACAATAATCATATGTGGAAGATGTCACATTTCTTTCTTCCATATTCACACAAATCCTTTGTCTTCTTACCAGTGTATGTAATCTGATCAGGGCTGGGGGTGGTAGAACCCACTGCAGGCCTGTATGCCTTTTCCTTTTTTTCCCCCTCTCCCAGTCATCAACTCTAATTCCACACACCCGTCCTGCACACCTGGTCATTACCTCAGCCTCCCTACATAAACACCCACAGCCCTCTAAGCCATTGCGAGTTTGTTAGCCCTCACTGCAACATACGAGCAATCCTAGTTACCCTGTCTTGCCAAATTTTGATACTTGTTGACCTTGTGGATTTTTTGCCTCTAGCCTGCTCCTTGTCTGTACTTCTGCCTCGTTTCTGCGACCTGCTACAGGACCGGATCTGGATCGCCTCTGCCTGGGCCCTCGCCTTGCTCGTCCCCCCCACTGCTCGAACAGCCCTCTGTGCCTCACCAAGAGCCAAGACTTCTTCCTCTCAAAACCATTGTCAATAAATCTGGTCTGAGCACTGTATTATTGGGTCCATTTGTTCTCTGATCTCTGTCAGGGGGTGCACATTCTGAGCAAGTCAACCCTTCCCTCTAGTTATAATGGAGGAAAAAGGCTATGCACTGGGAGGCTTGAAGCACTTTCTTTTTCCCAGTACCGGATGTCATGTCTTTTCTGTTTGTCTGTCTTTAAGTGTGAATTGTTTGTTCTTTTTTATTCCTGAATTCTGTGTCATCATCGCCTGTTGGTTATAAGAATAATACAACCTGTAACAAGGAAAAAAAACGACTCTTTTCCTTCAGTATCAATTGATCCACCCTTGGTAGTTCTAGTTATAAGCTTCCTTTAGTTATCCCTATCAAAACATTGTTATTCTCAAATGATGGTCCCATCTTCTTGAGACGCAAATGAAGTCCCGGTTCTCGGTAGTATTCGATGATGTTTCGGAAGCTCTGCTTAGTCTCGCTAATGTGGAGGTCAATGCACTCTTCAGCCCACTGCACTGCGTAAACAACATTGCTGAGTTTGTGTCTCTGAAGTTTGTCCTTGAGGTGAACCAGGGTGTTAGTGTGTTTGATAAGATTTGGAAAAAGTTCTTCTGAGCTTCTTCGACAAACCAAAGATGTCTTCTGCCTCTGTTTGTCCATCTTCTGGCTGAATGTGACATTCATGTTTACAAGGCTGAATTGCCAAAGAACTAATGTTGTCACAATACAACAACTTTCAACTTGTTTTCCCAAAAATTACTCGATACAATTTTTCATGCGACATAAAATTTAATTTAACAAAAACAACAACAACAATTATTATAATGTTCACTTTTTCGCTTCTTCCATTAGTGGTCTTTTTTTGTCTTTTTTTTTTTTTAAAATCAACATCAAATTGCCTCAAAATAAACAGGAACTGATCACAAATGTGCATTAAAGAAACTGGATGACCCCAAAATAGTGACAAATGAACAGGAAGTGACCCATAATGTACAGGGAATTACACTGGGAATCCCCCAGATCACCAGAAAGTGACTCAAAATGATCAGAAAGTGACCCAAAAAGCACAAAAAGTGACCAATAAACAGCAATGTACCCGTAATTCATCCTAAAAATGCCCCAAAATGATCTAAAAGTGACTCAAAATGCACATGAATTGACCAATGAACAGGAAGCCACCCATAATGCAGACGAAATTACCTGGTAATGCCCCAGAATCATCAGAAAGTGACTCAAAATCAACAGAAAATGACCAAAAATAGTCAGAAAATGGCTCTGGAAGCTCACAAAATGATCAGAAAATGACACCAGAAGCATATAAAATGACCAATAAGCAGAGATTGACCCATAATATACAGGAAATGACCCGGTAATGCCTCAGAATCATTAGAAAGTGACTCATAATCAACAGACAGTGACCCAAAATGCACAAGAAGTGATCTTGGACGACCCCAAAATGATCAGAAAGTTACTCAAAATACACACAGATTGACCAATGAACAGGAAGCCACCCATAATGTAGAGGAAATTACCTGGTAATACCCCCAGAATCATCAGAAAGTGACTCAAAATCAACAGAAAATGACCCAAAATGATCAGAAAATGACCCTGGAAGGTCCCAAAACCATCAGAAAATGACACCAAAAGCAAATGAAATGACCAATGAACAAAGATTGACCCATAATATACAAGAAATGACCCGGTAATGCCCCAGAATCATTAGAAAGTGACTCATAATCAACAGACACGGACCCAAAAAGCACAAGAAGTGACCAATGAACAGCAATTTACCATAATTTACAGGAAACATCCTTAAAATGCCCCAAAAATGATCAGAAAGTGACTCAAAATGCATACGAATTGACCAATGAATAGGAAGCCACCCATAATGTAGACTAAATTACCTGGTAATGCCCGAGAATCATCAGAAAGTGACTCAAAATCAACAGAAAAACGACCCATAACGATCAGAAAATGACCCTGGAAGGCCCCAAAATGATCAAAAAATGACACCAAAAACAAATGAAATGACCAATGAACAGAAACTGACCACAAATGTGCATGAAACAACCTGGAGGACCCAAAAATGATCAGAAAGTGACCCAAATAGTGAGATATGAAATAACTAAAATTATCGCGTAAACGGGCGGTAATTAATTTTTTAAATTAATCACGTTAAAATATTTGATGCAATTAACGCACATGCACCGCTCAAACAGATTCAAATGACAGCACAGTGCAATGCCAACTTGTTACTTGTGTTTTTTGGAGTTTTGTCGCCCTCTGCTGGCGCTTGGGTGCGACTGATTTTATGGGCTCAAGCACCCATGAGCATTGTGTAATTATTGACATCAACAATGTCGGGCTACTAGTTTATTTTTTTGATTGAAAATTTTACAAATTTTATTGAAACGAAAACATTAAGACGGGTTTTAATATAAAATGTCTATAACTTGTACTAACATTTATCTTTTAAGAACTACAAGTCTTTCTATCCATGGATCGCTTTAACAGAATGTTAATAATGTTAATGCCATCTTGTTGATTTATTGTGATAATAAAAAAAAAAACAGTACTTATGTACCGTATGTTGAATGTATATATCCGTCTTGTGTCTTATCTTTCCATTCCAACAATAATTTACAGAAAAATATATTTTATAGATGGTTTGAATTGCGATTAATTACGATTAATTACAATTATTTAATTTTTAAGCTGTAATTAACTCGATAAAAATTTTTATCGTTTGACAGCCCTAAAATGAACAGAAAGTGACCCATAATGTACAAGAAATGTCCCGGTAATGCCCAAAATCATTAGAAAGTGACTCATAATCAACAGACAGTGACCCAAAATGGACAAGGAGTGACACTGGCCGACCCAAAAATGAACAGAAAGTGACCCAAAAAGCACAAGAAGTGACCAATGAACAGCAAGTGACCTGTAATTTACAGGAAACAACCTTAAAATGCCCCAAAATGATCAGAAAGGGACTCAAAATGCACACAAATTGACCAATGAACAGGAAGCCACCGATAAGATATAGGAAATTACCTGATAATGCCCCAGAATCATCAGAAAGTGACTAAAAATCAACAGAAAGTCAACCGTAATGACCAAAAAATGACCCAAAATGATCAGAAAATGACCCAAAAAGCACATGAAATGATCATTGAACAGGAAGTGACTGGTAATGTCCAGGATATGACCCACTTGTGCCCCAGAATCATTAGAGAGCTATTCATAATCAACAAAGAGTAACCCAAACTGCACAAGTTGTGACCCCGTAAGACCCAAAAATGATCAGAAAGTGACTCAAAATCAACAGAAAGTGACCCAAAACGCACAAGACGTGACGAATGAACAGGAAATTACCCATAATATACAGGAAATGACCCTATATTACTCCAGAAACATCAAAAAGTGAAGCATCGATAGTTTTTGTGCTATTGAAATGAATGGTGAATAGGGCCATTGGAAACCTATGGGAGATTTTGCCCATTAGAAATGAATGGGTATTTGCTCATTCACCCTTCCCAGTCAAAATGAATTGGACGTCTAGCGCTGTCAATGACAGCGAGTTAACAGGAAAAATGCAAAAATACCATCCATTACCATTACCATAGAGTGGTAAAACATCAAATTTACTCCATGACAACACCTTTCTGATGATCTCTTAGTACAAAACGAATAAATAACTCAATACTGCTACTTTTGCTATCAAACGTGCTATCCGAATACTTTGATATTTTTCCACTACTTTTGCCAACCGTACAAAAAACAGACTGCACGACTGACATGACATACCTTTTGTTCTGCTCGTAGTCCAAAGGCTGAGCGACAAAGATGGTCCCAACTTCCGGCTCCACGTCAAATACTCCTCCCGAGTTTCCCGAAGTGATTTGGTAGCGCAGTTTGGCATTGCCGCCTGCGAGAAAAAGCACAGAATCGTCACCCGAATGGCCGTCGCTCACCGAGACGAGCGCATCGATTTCCCGCAAGGGGAAAATCCCCGAGGGAAGCGCTCGTCTCCCGAGCTGTCGTCCGGTTGCCAATCGGCCGGTCGGTCAGTGTTAATGGAGAGCATTAGTGCGCGTTAGCGGGATGGAGCGCAATCAGATAGCGGTCTGGACATGCCAGACAAAAGGTGATTACTCGGGTCTGGCATTTGAAGAGCAAGTCGTGATGAGAAATCCATGGAAAGTTTATCTTCCCGCCTGATTGCGGAAAACACTCCAGGAAGTGCAAGTTTAAATGAACGACCACGCTACGAAACATTGACGAAGATAAACATCCGATTCTTTGAATGTGCATGTTTTCATGCCATTAACGTCAATCTGGTACAGTTCAGATTTTCATGTATGAAATTGAAATTGTAGTTTTGGTTAGGGTTTAGGGTGAGGTTAGGGTTAGGGTTTAGGGGCAGGGTTTAGGGTTAAGGTTTCCCCAGGGAATAGGAAGTATATATATTGGATGTCTAACGCCGTCGATAACAAACACTGATATAATGCAGAAACTATTCTAATGTCAGATTTTGGTAGCAACCTGTTGGTTCCAACGATATATCGATTCTTTGTGGGAGCATATTGATAACCTTCTAGGCTACATGGTATTGTAATATATCACCATTTTGATATATTGTCACACCCAGAATTTGCAGTACCCAGATTGAGACAGATGACTGAGGACATATTACTTAGTGACATACATGTGACAATGTTGTGGCATTAGCAGTGCAATGACAGTGACATTTTAGCGCAAACTTGAGTTGAACATTGTGACACCTCTTGGAAAGAAGTCCATTTGTTTTAGCTGGTATGAACCTGTAGCACCTGCCAGAGTGTGCACCATCTAGTGGATGGATAACGCAATCTCAACCACTACTACTACTACTACTACTACAATTAATACGCAATATAAAATGGTGCGCCCTATATATGAAAACAGTTTTAAAATAAGAAATTTATATTACGTAGTGACATACAGTGGGGAGAACAAGTATCTGATACACTGCCGATTTTGCTGGTTTTCCCACTTGCAAGCCATGTGGAGGTCTGTAATTTGTATCATAAGTTCTCTTCAACTGTGAGGGACGGAATCTAATACAAAAAAAAACAGAAAATCACGGTGTATGATTTTTAAATAATAAATTTGCGTTTAATTGCATGAAATAAGTACCGTATTGGCCCGAATATAAGACGGTGTTTTTTGCATTAAAGTAAGAATGAAAACCTGGGGGACGTCTTATAACTGCGGCCTAAAAAAAAACAAAAAAAACCAAAAACTGCGGCCTAGACATATACCCATTCACGACGCTGGATGGCGCCAGTCATCAATGAATCGAATGCTGAACTTCAGTTACAGTTAGACTTCACTTTGATAATTAATGCAGTTATTGCAATTTTGTTTTATCACAATATTTTTTTCTTATTTATATTTCAAAAAGCAGAAGCCATTCATTTATGAATTTGATTGCACTTTAGTTTACATATTTAAATGTTAAATGTTTAAATGTTCAGATATTAAGTTTTGAATGCGAAATTAAATGCCTTTTCTCTCAAATATATTGTTATAATCATTTGTTTCAGATGTATTGTAATTATTTTCTGTATAAAAATTAATTTGGTGTTCAAAAAGTATTTTTTCAAACTTGAGTCTTGAAAAAGAGGGGGTCGTCTTATAATCGGTGTCGTCTTATATTCGGGCCAATACGGTATTTGATACATCACAAAAATCGAACTTAATATTTGGTACAGAAACCTTTGTTTGCTATTACAGATACCAAACGTTTCCTGCAGTCCTTGACAAGGTTTGCACACACTGCAGCAGGGATTTTGGCCCACTCCTCCATGCAGATCTTCTCCAGAGCCTTCAGGTTTCGGGGCTGCTGCCGGGCAACAGCTTTCAGCTCCCTCCATAGATTTTCTATCGGGTTCAGATCTGGTGACTGGCTAGGCCACTCCATAATCTTAAGATGCTTCTTACGGAGCCATTCTTTAGTTGCCTTGGCTGTGTGCTTTGGGTCGTTGTCATGCTGGAAGACCCAGCCACGGCCCATCTTCAGGGCTCTCACTGAAGGAAGGAGGTTGTCAGCCAAGATCTGGCGATACATAGCCCCATCCATCCTCCCCTCAATACGGTGCAGTCGTCCTGTACCCTTGGCAGAGAAGCAGCCCCAAAAAATGATGTTTGCTCCTCCATGTTTCACGGTTGGGATGGTGTTCTTGGGGTTGTACTCATCCTTCTTTTTCCTCCAAACACGACGAGCTGAGTTTAGACCAAAAAGTTCAATTTTGGTCTCATCCAACCACATGACCTTCTCCCATTGCTCCTCCGGATCATCCAGATGGTCAGTGGCAAACTTAAGACGTGTCTGCATATGCACTGGCTACAGCAGCGGGACCTTGCGTGCGCTGTAGGATTTTAATCCATGACGGCGTAATGTGTTTCCGATGGTTTTCTTCGAGACTGTGGTTCCAGCTCTCTTCAGGTCATTGACCAGGTCCTGCCGTGTAGTTCTGGGCTGATCCCTCACCTTCCTCATGATCAGTGATGCCCCACGAGGTGAGATCTTGCACGGAGCCCCAGAACGAGGGAGATTGACCGTCAATTTGAACTTCTTCCATTTTCTAATAATCGCTCCAACAGTTGTTACCTTCTCACCAAGCTGCTATCTTATTTTCCTGTAGCCCATCCCAGCCTTGTGCAGGTCTATCATTTTATCCCTGATGTCCTTACACAGCTCTTTGGTCTTGGCCATTGTGGAGAGGTTGGAGTTTGTTTGTTTGAGCATGTGAACAGGTGTCTTTTATACGGGTAACAAGTTCAAACAGGTGCAGTTACTTCCGGTAATGAGTGGAGAACAGGAGGGGTTCTTAAAAAAGAACTAAGAGCCGAAATATTTACTAATTGGTAATGTATCAAATACTTATTTCATGCAGTTAAATACAAATTATTTAAAAATTATACAATGTAATTTTCTGGATTTTTGTATTAGACCCTCACAGTTGAAGAGAACTTATGATACAAATTATAGACCTCTACATGGCTTGCAAGTGGGAAAACCAGCAAAATCGGCAGTGTATCCAATACTTGTTCTCCCCACTGTACATGTGACAATGTTGTGGCATTTTCAGTGCAATATCAGTGACATTTCAGCACAAACTTGAGTCGAGTAGGGTGAAACCTCTTGGAAAAAAACAGTCTCTCAAGTTAGTCTGTTTTCGCTGGCGTGGGTCTGTAGCGCCTGCCAGTGGAGCGCCATATTGTGGATGCATAACGCAATCCTAACAACTACGACCACGACCACTAATGTGCCGTATAATGCAGCGCGCCCTATTTATGAAAACAGTTTTAAAATAAGCAATTCATATTACTTGGTGACATGCATGTGACCATGTTATGGCATTAGCAGTGCAATAAAAGTGACATTTCAGCGCAACTTTGACTTAAGTATGGTGACACCTGTTGGAAAGAAACAGTTCCTCAGTCTTTTCCTTTATGCTGGTATGTGTTAGGTTTTGTGTTGGTTCCCTCCTAGTGTGTTCATGTGATTGCCCATTGATTTCACCTGTTGTGCCTGCTCCTAGTGTATCGCCACCCTGCATCCTTCTGTGTCGCCCATCTGTTCCTCGTTTTCTCGTTACCCCTTTCTCTGTGTGTATATAAGTTCCCAGTTTCTTTTCACTCCTTGTTGCGTCATTGTCTATGTCAATGTCAATTTCAAGTCCTGTCCAAGCCCTCGTGTACCAGTCCCTCCGATTAAGTTTTGGTTTCAACATTGCCTTTTTGATCACCAGACCTTTTGGTTGTACTTTGTGCTTTTGGTTAGTTATTATTAAAACGTTTTTTGAGTTCACCGCCACCTGCCTTGCTGCTTTTGTTTCCCTGCAATTGGGTCCACACCACCTGCCTTCCCGCGTATCCCTGACAGGTATGGCTCTGTAGCGCCTGCCAGAGGGTGCACAACGCAATCCCAACCACTACTACTGTTAATACACAATATAATGTGGTGCGCCCTATATATGAAAACAGTTTTAAAATAGTCCATTCATATTACTTAGTTACATGCATGTGACAATGTTGTGGCATTAGCAGTGCAATGACAGTGACATTTCAGTGCAAACTTGAGTTGAATATGATTGAACATCTTGGAATGAAACACATACCTGTCAACCCGAGGCTGTTGGCAATCTTACAAAGAGTGACGTATGCCCTTACAAATTGGTGGCTAATCTTACAACGTTGTAGATAGCGTGCAATATGAAACAAAAGTAAAACTCAATTTTTAAAATAATATGAATTTATTGGTAATATTGTCACATATAACCTGGTGCAATCAAAGAAGAATCAATAACTTCAGCTACATCATGATTACTAAAATTGGACCCCGACTTTTTTTTTGTAATTGCATGTAGCACTTTTGGCAATTTCTATCATGTCTTTTTTGATGGCTGCCCTTCAGCTCGCAATTCAGTTTGACTTGAAGGTAGTTCGTTAGTGAGTCCAATTATAAATTGAAAAGGTCAATTGATAAAATGAACTTACCGATGCAATCTTTGAGTCAGGGAACATTTGTTTTGCTAATTCTGAGAAGTGATCAGCAATAGTTGCAGGCAAATTGTGTTCGGCAATAAATTGGCAGAATGAAATCTCTGCTTTAGTCACTTTTCATTCTGCAGACTTCATCTTTATGACTAGTGTTGTTAATTTTACTTTTAAAAAGTAACTAGTTACAAATTACTTCTCCCAAAAAGTAATTTAGTTAGTAACTCAGTTACCTGATTTAAGAGTAATTAGTTACATGGCAAAATAACTGGTGTTACCTTTCACGTTTTTTTCCCCATTTTTTTTCAAAAACAAAGCAAAAAAAACGTGGTAATCTTTGCTATGTTTGGAAATTGTTTATTGTTGTGAATCAACTGTTAAAGTTGTTAAAATTGCTACCGTTTTTGCATTACTTCCCTTCTGTCTACTTTCGACATGTTAAAGTTTTAAAACTGTTTCATCATTTAAAGAGATTCAAGTCAAGATTTTGCCGATTTAGGAGTATTTTAGATAAAAAGTTACATAAGTTCGCTAGGAAGGTTCTCTACAACAGAGCCTTTCTGAGAAGTCTACTGCTTCAAAATGGCGGCTTTTTATTAACGCCGCCGTCTGTCATTTCGCATGTAGTTCTATAAGCATTTGATATCCAGGCGTAGATTGTAGGCTGTCGGCTACAGACAGGAAATATTGGAGCCACCTAGCCTAGCATCGCGTTTGCTACAGAATCACAACATTCTTCTCTCTCAGTGTCTCTTTTCTCGCTTCATTCAACACCAACAAGTAGTAACGCATCGAAACGCACATTGTATCGGTGCCGAAACGGTGACAAAATCCGAAACGGAGAAAAAAAACGTAATGCACGAAAAACGTACAGATGTGGAACGTACGGCGTACACATTTAAAAATCAGTGCTCACTTGTACAATTGTAGGCTGTCGGCTACAGAGAGGAAATATTGGAACCACCTAGCCTAGCATCGCATTTGCTACAGCGTCACAACACTCTTCTCTCTCAGTGTCTGACTTTTCTCGCTTCATTCAACACCAACAAGTAGTACCGCATCGAAACGCACATTTAAAAATATGGTATGGAAACAGTCTCTATGTCTGTTTTACCTGGTATGCCCCTGGAGCGCCATCTAGTGGATGCATAACCCAATCCCAACCACTACTACTACTACTACTAACTGACAGTGAGGGGTGTTAATTCACCTCTCACAGTAAAAATGGATTGGACATCTAGCGCCGTAAATGGCAAACTGTGAGTGAACTTATTTTGCCAAAAATAAAGAAGTCTGGCCTAAGCAAGCTCGACTCCCAGTATGGCTCCTTAGAATTTGAAATCTGGAGACATGGATGAAATAAAATCCTCCATACAGAAATTGGAGGTCTCCTTGACTGGCTTGATTCAAAGCCAGAATCAAGAAAATCCAAGGACAAATCAAGAAATCGTCAGAGAGCTCCAGTTAATGCGCGCTGAAAACGAGAAACTCAAGCAGGCGGTCGAGGAGAGAAATGTTCGAATCAAAAGGCTGGAAATTTTGGCTGACGATCTCGACCAGTGCCGATGCGCAAATGCGCTCATCATTTCGGGATTACAACTGATGCCTAGCCCAGGTGATACAATGGCGCGACTGGCAATCGCTAAGCTGAAAGAGTATGGAATAAACATGGAACCGCTGGACATCCGTTGCTGCTTTCTGCTCCCGTCTGGGGGGAGAGGTGCTCATGAAGCTGGCAGACCACAAGATCAAAACTGCCCTGCTTAACCAGCGCCGCCACCTGAAAGGGTCGAAGATTTTTATGAATGACAACTTGACTTGCCGAAATGCCAAAATTGCAAGAAAAGCACGTCAACTCAAGAAAGCTGGGAAAATAGCCAACACCTGGGTCTCGGATTGCAGGATCCTTATCAAGATGCAAGATATGAAGATTAAAGCTATAAGGAGTCTTGAGGAGCTGACCCCACTCGAAATTTACATCTGAAACCACACTTTGATTAAAACTGGATGAACAGATTGAGTGCCATGATGACACAAACGATTAGCTTGATCCGGATCCACAAACTTTATAATAGCATGTTGGATACTACACAGCGGAGCAGTATAACAACTCTGTGGATGTGGATGGTAAGCTGAAACTTATCAACGGCAGGAGTCGCTACAAGAATTTTGAACACATTAAGGATTATCTGCTAAAGATAACAAAGGCTCTTACTTTAATTTGCACGGATATAACATGGCACAAATGAATCGGGCATCTAAGGGGGGATGGGGTGTTGCCTTGTTTGCTAATGAAAATTTTAAGTTTGAAATCCTACATGACATGTCAATTAGGATTGACAATCTCCTGGAAGGTATTACAATTGAGCTCCTTATCCCCACTTGTAAAAACATAATTATCTGCTGTGTCTACCGAGCTCCTGATTCAAATGTCCAGCTTACTGAGTATATGGAAAAGATACTGTTTAAAACGAATAATAAGCATCTCTTTTGTTGTGGAGACATTAATCTTGTGATAAAATATGTACAACATGTTATTTGATTTTTCCTTATCCATTCATGTCTGATGAAACTGTTACAGTGATCTTTGTGTGCAGCAATTGTTGCCACACCTTAAGAATGTACCCTTTAAAGAGACTTATGAGAGAAGCATTTTGAGTTGCTACTCACACCAGCTGTGATTACTGTAACTCCCTACTTGCAGCTTGTCCTAAAAGTTCTCTTAAAGGTCTTCAGCTTGTCCAAAACGCAGCAGCAAGACTTTTAACAGGAACCAATAGAAGAGAGCACATCACCCCTGTGCTCCAGGCCCTTCACTGGCTTCCAGTCGAGTTTAGAATTAAATTTAAAATCCTCCTTCTTACATTTAAGACTGTTAATGGGTTAGGGTCATCTTACCTCACCGATGCTCTGGTTCCATACTGCCCCAACAGAACACTCCGCTCTCAGAATGCAGGTCTACTGGTAGTTCTCAGGGTTTCTAAAAGTACTGTCGGAGCTAGAGCCTTTAGCCACCAAGCCCGTTTTATGGAATCAGCTTCCAGCTAATATTAAAGAAGCCGAGACAGTCCGCGCATTTAAGATTAGATTAAAAACGTTTCTATTCGACAAAGCTTATGGTCAGGCTAGTTGAAGTCGGAGTAGACTCAAAGTTTAGTCTAAGCTGCACTAGAAGCTATAAAGCTGGGGGAAGTACAGCCACTGAGTTCTATCTCCTTTTTCTCACTCTACCTACCACTTATCTTACTCTATTTCTATTTTTCAATGTTAATATCTAGTTGTTTAGTCTCTTCATCACTAGTCACCTGGTGTCCCCTTTCCCCCCTCCCCTCTGGGGAGGGGCTATTTTTCAGCTGCAGCCTCCTGACTGTCCGGACCCCAAGCTGGATGGACGTCCTCTTGGCTACCCCCGTCTCATCTGGCTAGATGGACCCCTTCTTGTTCCTTTACTCCACTGCATCTTTACGGACTGTAACTTCGCCTGCTAATTCCCATTAGCGATCCTGGGATTCCTGTCTATCCGTCCTGGGAGTGGATCTCTCCTGACTGTGGTACTCCCCAAGGTTTCTCATTTTTCTCCCGAAGACTGGAGTTTTTGGAGTTTTTCCTTGCCGACATGGAGGGTCTAAGGATGGGGGATACCCAGGACTTGAATTTATTTATTCATCTTTGTTGCTTTATTTGCTGTTTCTGATTGTGTATCATATTGCCTCTGCAAAGCCCTTTGAGACAACATTGTTGTGATCTAGGGCTATACAAATAAAATTGAATTGAATTGATAACACATAACATTTTTTGCCACACGCATAGCCACAACAAAATGTTCCCACAACAAATAGATGCTAGAATGTCAGGAACAATGACAAAGCCATAAGCTTGTACCCCCTGAAACTCAGACCACTAATCTTGCGCACGAGAGCTGCTTGACTGGACGCTGAGTTATTGTAAACCCAGATTGTTGATTGTGTTATTGTAAAGTTTGTGGCCATGTGATGTACGTAACTGTACCATGTATGATTGTGCATCTTTAGGACGGGAAAATGATAAGCTTATGCTTCCTCCCGTCTGCCTTTCGTCTGTCTTTTTTCTTCAGTTCTTTCTTCCTTCGGGCAAATTATATCACATTTTGTAATTGTCAATGATTGTCAATGATACCGATGATGATGACAATAAATATTTCATTCATTCATTTCACTTGTTGCACTCCACTTTTCTCCTTTTATCTCAATATATAGCCTTAACCTTTGCCATTTTCAGTGTTTTGTTTAAAAGTAGTGCTGCAACGATTAATCGATTAACTCGAGTATTCCATTAGAAAAAAATGTCATCATCAAAAATATACCTCATTTCACATGGCTGGATCCAACTGCTCCCTGTTAAGACCAACATTAGCTAAGTTTTTGTTTGAGATCATGTTTTTTAATGCATTCGTAATTCAGTTTATAGGTATATTTAGACATTTTTTTGTGGGGATATGTGTCTGAACCATTTGTTAAGAGCATTGTATAAAAAAAAGTTAGCATTTTATAGCATTTAAGCTAGCAGACTTTTGCTATATAAGTTAGCCAATTTTTCTTTTGCTGTACATAGATCCTCATTTATTTATTTTTTATACCGTTTGAGGCTCAGCTCAGGTATTTTATTTTCTCATGTTCCTTATCTGATTACTCGATTATTCGAACTAACAAGTTCATCGATTAATCGACTCTTAAAATAATCTATAGCTGTTGCCCTACTAAAAGTCTTTACTCATTTTATCACAATGCCCCCTAATCATGTCTCTCCTCTCTCTTTTTTTTTCTTAAATTATTTGATTTCTGAACATCGACTAAAACTTCAAATAATTCCTGGCACTTGCTCTCCTCTTGAAAAAGTTTGTGGCCATGTGATGTATGTAACTGTACCATGTCTGATTGTGCGTCTTTAGCTGTATGGGGGGGACAGGAAAATGATAAGCTTATGCTTCCTCCCGTCTGCCTTTGTCTTTTTCTTCAGTTCTTTCTTCCTTCGGGCAAATCATATCACATTTTGTAATTGTCAATGATTGTCAATGATACCGATGATGATGACAGTAAATATTTCATTCATTCATTCCACTGAGATCTTATTTTAATTTCTATATTTGAGATTCCTGGTTTATGCAGTCAAAACATCAATCCGGATTTATTTCATTTACCCCCGTGATATGTCAACCAAATACCATGTTGCTCAGTGGAACAGACTTCAGGGTCTGAACTTGTAAACTTATATTGTATCCTCTGAAAAGACCGCACATAATAAAGTGTCATCTGAATGTGTGGCCATTCTCACTGTTGTTTTCAGTCACCAAAACAAGACAAAAAATATCCTTCACTGATTATTTTGTGCTTCACATTTGACGTACAAAGCTCATTTTACAGCACGTTGCCGTGTCGTCATTAAATTTGAAGAGCATTTTGAATGCTTCTCTTTGTGTTTTAATTCAGGGCCGAGCTGGGACGTTTATGAGGCAAGGATTTCGCCTCACGCTTGTATAAAAAGGCAAATAACATTGAATGGAAAATCCCTACTTGACAAGGTCTGACAGATGCTTTCAGGCACCAAAGTTCTATTAGTCAGTCCTTTTCTGTGCATTTATAATGTAAATAAAACGTGGAGGTATGCACGCAGAAGTGTTCGTTCCCCCTAAGGCGCGCATGTTTTACACCCATTAAAATAATGCAGTGCCTTTTTAACATGTCGTAGCACGTTTTTCCAAGCTGTCCTTGAAACGCATAATGAAGAGTCGCCTGATGGATTGCGGAGACAGTGGATGAGAAATTGTTGTGCTGACCAAGAACTGCAAGAATCAGAGCTTCAAGTTAAACATTTTTCGAGCAAATTCCCTGAATTTTTTTTACTTACTCAGGGAAAAACTCAATTTGAGTGTTGAATCGGGTTAGCTAAGTTAGCTAACCACTAATTAGCTCCTTATTAGATAGCCCCAAATTAAAGACGATGATGAAAATAATTCTAAAATCTTGTCTTGAGAGACCAAAACAAAACGAGACGAATGCCAGTTTTCGTCTGATGAGACGACGACGAGACAAAAATGTGAGTTTCACTTTTTTTGCCATGTGGCAAAATTTCTTTCTTTCTTTTTTTGTATGATGCAAAATGGATTTTGATTTGTGGCATTTTTTGGTATGTGGCATTTTTTTGGGGGGTATATGATATTTTTGCAGGCCATGAACGTCCATGTCATTGACGGCTATGCACGTCCAAATTTTCCATAGATAGCCGTTCATAGTTGTCAATGGCTTAGCCTTACTTGGGTGCCGGGTGAACATCAATGAGCTGTAATGTAAAGTGTATGGTCAAAAATCACACCCACACATGTATTTCTGCATTTAAAATGAATGAAAAATTTGGATGTTTATAGCCGTCAATGGCATGGATGTGCGCGGCCTGCAAAAATGCCATATACCAAAAGAAAAAAATGCCACGTGGCAAAAAAAAAAAAAAAAAAAAAAAAACACATAGCAAAAAAAAAATGCAACATGGCAATATCCATTTTGCCACATGGCAAAATGCCACATGACAAAATCAATTTTGCAACATGGCAAAAAAATGCCACGTGGCAAAAAAAAAAAAAAAAAAAAAAAAAAAAAAAGTCACATAGCAAAAAAAAAATGCAACATGGCAATATCCATTTTGCCACATGGCAAAAAAATGCCACATGACAAAATCAATTTTGCAACATGGCAAAAAAAAATACCACGTGGCAAAAAAATTTTTAAAAATGCCATATACCAAAAGAAAAAAAAAAAAAACGCCACGTGGCAAAAAAAAAAAAAAAAAAAAAAAAAAAAAAAAAAAAGTCACATCGCAAAAAAAAAAAAAAATGCCACATGGCAATATCCATTTTGCCAGATGTTAAAAAAAGGCCACATGAAAAAATCAATTTTGCAACATGGCAAAAAAATGCCACATGGCAAAATCCATTGTGCCACATGGCAAAAAAAAAAAAAAAAATGCTACATGTCAAAAAAAAAAAAAAAAAAAAAGCCACATGGCAAAATCCATTTTGCAACATGGCAAAATAACGCCACATGGGGAAAAAAATGCCACATGGCAAAATCAATTTTGCCACATGGCAAATACCACTTTTGGTTCTCGCTGTCTCTCCAAACAAGACTGCTTGTTAAATTGCAGTCTTAAAAGTCAAAATGCTTCTACCAAGTATCAGCAGATAACTGATTTTTTTAAAAAAAGTGTCATATCATGCCGTAACGCTACTGTGATACAAAATGGATCATATCACGATATTTTTTCCCATATCGCACATGTGGAAAAGCGCTATACAAGTGTAACACCATTTACCATATCCGCAAACTATTTTAATTCAAAACTCTCTCAAAACCATGTTAGCTAGTCAAAACGTGTAAAATTGTCAACATTTCAAAATAAGAAATTAATGTTTGACTCAACATCCAAAACTGCAGCGCTTTAGAACCTTTCTGCCGATTATGTCCCTGTATCACGTAATTGTGATTAGCATTTCGCTAATCCTCATCACACAACCACAGAGCCTAGATTCGTTAACACATAATTGGCCGTCCTCGGTTTAACACAGCAGAAAACGTTGTCTTAATTGCGAACGGCACAGTGAGGCAGCACAGCGGTTGGTGTTTCTTCCTGTTTGCCGACGTGTGAAACATCAATGCTCGCACTGAAATGTTTTCCGTGTTCATGGATTGTATTCGCAAGTCGCAGGGGTGAAGTGTTTCAGACGCTCAATCTGTTTGAACAGGGAGGGCTGATATTGGGAGTCATTTTTCCGGTGTCCTAAACTTTGATGAAAGCGCATTGACTTGACCTGACAACCTTTTGACTTGACACAACTTGTCTTTAGAACCTTTGACTTGACACAACTTGTCTTTACAACCTTTGACTTGACACGACTCGTCTTTACAACCTTGACTTGGCTCGACTCGACATGATCTGGACACTTGACTCAACAACCTTTTGACTTGACACGACTCATCTTTACAGCCTTGTGATTTGGCTCGACTCGACATGACCTGGAGACTTGACTCGACTCAACAACCTTTTGACTTGACACGAATCTTCTTTACAACCTTTGACTTGACACGACTCATCTTTACAACCAAGTGACTTGGCTCAGCTCGACTCGACTCGGCTCGACATGACCTCGAGACTTGACTTGACTCAACAACCTTTTGACTTGACACGACTCATCCCAACAACCTTTTGACTTGTCACAACTCTGCTTGACATGACCTCGAGACTTGACTTGAAAACCTATGACATGACACAACTCATCTTTGCAACCTTGTTACTTGGCTTGACTCGACACGACCTGGAGACTCGACTCGACTCGACATTACCTGGAGACTCGACTCGACCTGGAGACTCGACTCGAATCGACCTGGAGACTCGACTCGACATGACCTGGAGACTCGACTCGACTCGACCTGGAGACTCGACTCGACCTGGAGACTCGGCTCGACTCGACCTGGAGACTCGGCTCGACTCGACTCGACCTGGAGACTCAGCTTGACTCGACTCGACCTGGAGACTCGGCTTGACTCGACGTGGAGACACGACTCGACTCAACCTGGAGACTCGACTCGACTCGACCTGGAGACTCGACTCGACTCGACCTGGAGACTCGACTTGACCTGGCGACTCGACTCGACACGACCTGGAGACTCGACTCGACCTGGAGACTTGACTCGACTCGACATGACGATACTTCAGGTACAGCAGAAAAGGCACATTTTCAGAATCTTAGCATTGACTAGGTACCAAAGTATCGGTTTTCATTACAACCCCAAGGCTGCAACACTTTGTGGGTGGACTGGAGACATAACCTGGAGACTCCACTCCACTCCACTCGACTCGACTCAACCTGGAGACTCGACTCGACTTGACCTGGAGACTCGAGATGATCTGGAGACTCGACTCGACATGATCTGGAGACTCGACATGATCTGGAGACTCGACTCGACATGACCTGGAGACTCGATATGATCTGGAGACTCGACTCGACATGACCTGGAGACTCGATATGATCTGGAGACTCGACTTGACATGACCTGGAGACTCGACTCGACTTTAAAACCTCTGACATGGCTCACCTCGACATGACCTCGAGACTCGATTCAACTCGGCTCGACATGACCTGGGGACTCGACTCGACTTGGTTTGACATGATCTCGAGACTCGACTCGACTCGGGTTGCCCACAACAGGTAAGACTCAGGACTTGTGACTCAGATCATAGTGGCTCATCTGTTACCATTGGCTAGTCATGGGCATGTCCTCAAGTACTCCACGAGTTAAATGGATTCCTTTGTTGATGTTTCAGTCCCTCTGTTCTTCGAGATAAAAACAGTACGTGGGTAAACTGCTCAACTTGTATTTATTATTCCTTCATGTCTTTTCACGGCTTCATCATGACCTTTCGTTTTGAATTCAGACTTACTCCAGAGTTTCTTTTCCGCTAATCAACACCACGCAATTAGGCTCAATCTAATGTCAGCAGCTCGACGCGCTGCATCCTGCTGTTTGCAGGAGGGCAAGGGGTGTTGCGAGGAGCGCAACCCCCTGAAGACATGCTAAGATCGGAAGTGTAGCACGCCTCTAATCCACCTCATTTTCTCGCGCCTGTCTGTATGCTCTCTAAACGAGACGTCGGGGGATACGCGCAATCGTACCCTCTCTCGACTTCTGTTTATGTTGTTTTTTTTGTCCTCTCCGTTTTCTAATTGTCCGCACGGCTTGAATATTGGTAAATAACGCGGGGAAATTCAAGGACGGAGGCCACACAGGGACGTGAAGGTCCAAACAAACAAAATCAAATTAATGTTGTTTTTCTCAGATCCCAGGTGGACTCATTTCAAAAGGCTTTTCATTTCCCTGGATGACAGACTTTATGGCACGCGTAGGCTCGTGCAATTTATGGCAAGCATGTCGAATACATATTAAAAGTCGGCTTCAGAAAATGGCCTTCATGAGGTCATTTTCAGAGGATCGGAATCGGGTAAAAAAGAACGGGTTTTTAAAAGGTGTTCATTTATTTATTAAGCTTTAGCTCATCGGCTAAGATTGACGTCAGTAGACTTCAAATCCGTTTTGAATAGTCAAATTAAACTGAATTTTTATCCAGAGGTGGGGCTAGCGGACAGGCAAAGCCTTATTTGCTTAGGACCCCAGCCAATAAAGGGGCCCCCGAGGGCTGCGGAAATGTACTCCAAAGTAGTACGGCAATGATTAACTCGAGTAATTTGATTAGGAAAACGATCGAGGATTCGTTTAATTACAGTAACGCTACAATGGTTTGTTTTGAAAGTGTTGCATGTAGTTTAACATGGCTGAACCCAGCTGCTCCCTGTTAAGACCAACATTAGGTATGTTTTTGTGTGAGCTAATGTTTTTTGCATTTGTTATTTAGTTTAGAAGTACAGTATATGTAACAGTTTAAGCTAGTGGACTTTTGCTATGCAAGTTTGCCAATTGTACTTTTGTTGTACTTAGTTCCTCATTACTAGTCCTTGAAATCCTTGAAAATCCTTGGATTTGACAGTCGACTGTCATCTCGCCCTACTCGCCTGGTTCTCAATCGCCAGGAAAATCTTTTGGGCTACAAAGCATTGGGATATATCACCTTTTAGATTTATTTTCACACCCCAAATTTGCAGTACGCAGATTGAGAAAGATGTCTGAGAACATATTACTTAGTGCCATGTGACAATGTTGTGGCATTAGCAGTGCAATGACAGTGACATTTCAGCGCAATCTTGAGTTGAGTGTAGTGACACCTCTTGGAAAGAAATGGTCACTCTGTTGGTCTGATTTAGCTGGTATGGGTTTGTAGTACTACTACTAATGCGCTGTATAATGTGGTGCACCCTGTATATGAAAACAGTTTTAAAATTGGCCATTCATATTACTTAGTGACATGTATGTGATGATGTTGTGGCATTAGCAGTGCAATGACAATGACATTTCAGCGCAAATTTGAGTTAAGTATGGTGACACCTCTTGGAAAGAAATGGGGTTTCGGTCTGTTAGTTTTAGCTGGTATGGCTTTGTAGCGCCTGCCAGAGGGGGCGCCATCTAGTGGATGCAAAACACAATCCAAACCACTACTGCTACTACTACTAATATGCCGAATAACTTGGTGCGCCCATATATGAAAACAGTTTTATAACAGGCCATTCATATTACTTAGTGACATGTATGTGACGATGTTGTGGCATTAGCAGTGCAATGACAATGACATTTCAGCGCAAACTTGAGTTGAGTATGGTGAAACCTCCTGGAAATAAATGGGTCTCTCAGTTGGTTTGTTTTAGCTGGTATAGCTCTGTAGCGCCTGTAGGAGGGAGCGAGCGCCATCTAGTGGATGCAAAATGCAATCCCAACCACTATTACTAGTAGTACTACTACTAATGCGCTTTATCATGTGGCACACACTATATATGAAAACAGCTTTAAAATAGGACATTCATATTATTTTAGCATTATATTTAGCAATTTTTTGTGGGAATATGTGTTTGAACGATTTGTTAAGCACTTGGGGGGAAAAAAAAAAAAAGTTAGCATTTTATAGTATTTAAGCTTGGGGACTTTTGCTATGCAAGTTAGCCAATTGTTCAATTGTTTGGTGTACTTAAATCTAGGGCTGCAGCTATCGAATATTTTAGTAATCGAGTAATTGACTGAACATCTTATCGATTAATCGAGTAATCGGATAAAACATTTTTAGGTAAAGAGCAGTTATACATATACATGACAAAACAAGACATTTCATCTAATATTGAACCAGTTCCAGTCAATCAACGTCTTTATTTTTGATGTACATTGTTGAAAACAGCCAACAATTGCCTCTCAGATGTGACTAGAATAATAATAAAAAAAAAAAAGACCAATTCACTGCTTTCACTCCAAAAACTTTTAGATATTATATAAATATGTATATTTCTTACCTAAAAATGCCATTACGCTTGATAACACACATCACTTAAAAGGTGTTTTTCCCACGTGTTTCAATTGAATTTCCATTTGTGTCAAGCCATTTTAAATTTCTAGTGAAGTTTTAAGTTAGTCTAAACTGTAAGTCCTGATAGGATTTTGAGGTTTTCGCAGTGTTCAAAATAAATGTAACATATCAGGTTATAATATGGCGTGGATATATGCGTGTGCTCCTGAATGCACTGCGTGACGTGCGGGGGTGAGGGAGGTGCGGTAGAGTGAGAGACGTGCCTTCCTATTGTTGTTGTCGTTCCACAAGTTCCCAAAAAATAAATAATTGCAACCTAAGGAAGTGGGTGATTCTTTGTCAACATTACAGTATGATGCCTGCTGTATTGGAGCACATTAGGGACCAGTGCTACTTGGTGTTTTATCCAGCAATGACTACTGAGCTAAAATTGACAGTTAGCTTTATCATATTTTCATTTTACACCCTTATCACTCTACAGCGCTATGTTTTCACAGATTAAATAAAGCCTGTATGTAAGACACGTTAGCCACGCATTGACAGTGGTCATAACTAAGAAACCTAGCCCTCCGCAGGGCTAACGTTACGTGAGCGAGTGACAGTAACGTTAATATTATTTATTAGCGCTGAGAAGTGTATTGCTTTAAGATGGCGGCTGTTTACCAACACAGCTGACTCAGGAATTCCGCATCTAGCTTAAAATACATGTGATATCTATGAGACGCATCAGATGCTACCTGCTTCCATCGTAGCATCATGCGGGCTAGTTTTTAGCGGCAGTCGGCTGCAGAAAGGTTTTTTTTCAAAATATTTTTTTATTGCTTCTCCCTCTACGCATGTGACATCAGCGCGTTGTCCTGCATTAAAAGTAGTCCGGGCACAACGTGATACTTAGAGCTGGCGAAATTAAACGATTCCTCGAAGTGAATAAAATTACTCGGATCAGAGTTGAAACTTGAGTTACTCGAGTTGCTCGAGTATTCGTTTCAGCTCTACTTAAATCCTAAATTATTCATTCATTTATTCAGTTTTTTACGTTTTAGACTAAATTTTAAGTTTTAAATGCATCTATTGCTCTTGTAAAATGAAAGTGCAATTAGGAATATCATGCTCTTTTGGAAGTGCAATCTTCGCAAGCCAAAATAAAGGTTCTCGCAGACATAAACACTTTTTTTTGCTTCTCCATAAGTGTATTCCCCAACGCATTAAATGTTCGTAATCCGATGACTCGATTATTTGAACTAACTAATCGATAGATTAATCGATTATCTAAATAACTGATAGCTGCCGCCCTACTCCAAAGAAACGACAAGAATTGGCCATTCGCAATTACACCTCGGTAGCACATAACAATACAAGTAGCCTTAATATGTTAACTCTACGACCGCGTATCGGTTTGATATCGGTATTGTATTTTTTGGAGTTGGAAAACATCGGCATATCGGTTAAAAAGTCGTTATCAGACAACAGTAACATCAACCCATCAGTCGAATCATCTAAAAAAACTATTGGGAATTTGTCAAGAATCAAAGTAGTTATTTTTAGCGTATCCATTTGCTAGCTTAAAATGTTACATTAGGCAAGATTGAGTGCAATGCAACAAACGGCACACAATATAGCTGAATTATAAGTGACAAAAGGATGTGGCTCTTTCACAGCCTTTGTGATGATTTATTCAGCGAAGAGTGGGCAGGCAAACAAGACCTTCAACTGGAATTCAGACACGCGAAAGGTTTCCTGGCAGTGAGGAGGTAGAGCGGAGGTTGGGACCTACTCAAGCCCAAACGTCTTTCTTTTAGAGATGATTAAGATTCACAACTCTAAGTGGTCTGGAGCTGATTCTCAATAATTGCTACTGCATGATGTGTGCCACGTTACTGGAATATGGCCACTTTCTTTAAAAAAAAAATATTTATTTAGATTTTTTTTCTTTTTATCTGTTCTGTTTAGCTGCTTAGACACGGACAATAAGAATCTGAGTGTCCTTTTTAATGCATTACATGGGAGTTTGATATGCTTCATTTTGTTTTATTTATTAGGAGAAAACAGCATGGTTTTGGCAAGACAGAAAGGAAGGAAACAGACAGAAGAGGTGAAGAACAAACAACAACAAGACATGCCTAATTACACACCTATGCTACCTATGAACATAGTGGTGCTATGTTTAGCTAATTACAGTGGGGAGAACAAGTATTTGATACACTGCCGATTTTGCTGGTTTTCCCACTTGCAAGCCATGTAGAGGTCTGTAATTTGTATCATAAGTTCTCTTCAACTGTGAGGGACGGAATCTAATACAAAAATCCAGAAAATCACATTGTATAATTTTTAAATAATAAATTTGTATTTAACTACATGAATTAAGTAATTGATACATGACCTATTAGTAAATATTTCGGCTCTTAGTTCTTTTTTAAGAACCCCTCCTGTTCTCCACTCATTACCGGAAGTAACTGCACCTGTTTGAACTTGTTACCTGTATAAAAGACACCTGTTCACATGCTCAAACAAACAAACTCCAACCTCTTCACAATGGCCAAGACCAAAGTGCTGTGTAAGGACATCAGGGATAAAATAATAAACCTGCACAAGGCTGGGATGGACTACAGGAAAATAAGCAAGCACCTCGGTGAGAAGGTAACAACTGTTGGAGTGGTTATTAGAAAATGGAAGAAGTTCAAGTTGACGGTCAATCTGCCTCGTTCTGGGGCTCCATGCAAGATCTCACCTCGTGGGGCATCACTGATCATGAGGAAGGTGAGGGATCAGCCCAGAACTACAGGGCAGGACCTGGTCAATGACCTGAAGAGAGCTGGAACGACAGTCTCGAAGAAAACCATCGGAAACACATTACGCCGTCATGGATTAAAATCCTTCAACGCACGCAAGGTCCCGCTGCTGAAGCCAGTGCATGTCCAGACACGTCTGAAGTTTGCCACTGACCATCTGGATGATCCAAAGGAGCAATGTGAGAAGGTCATGTGGTCGGATGAGACCAAAATTGAACTTTTTGGTCTAAACTCGGCTCGTCGTGTTTGGAGGAAATAGAAGGATGAGTACAACCCCAAGAACACCATCCCAACTGTGAAACATGGAGGAGGAAACATTTTTTGGGGCTGCTTCTCTGCCAAGGGTACATGACGACTGCACCGTATTGAGGGGAGGATGGATGGGGCTATGTATGATCTTGGCTGACAACCTCCTTCCTTCAGTGAGAGCCCTGAAGATGGGTCGTGGCTGGGTCTTCCAGCATGACAACGACCCAAAGCACACAGCCAAGGCAACTAAAGAGTGGCTCCGTAAGAAGCATCTTAAGGTCCTGGAGTGGCCTAGCCAGTCACCAGATCTGAACCCGATAGAAAATCTATGGAGGGAGCTGAAAATCCGTGTTGCCCGGCAGCAGCCCCGAAACCTGAAGGCTTTGGAGAAGATCTGCATGGACGAGTGGACCAAAATCCCTGCTGCATTGTGTGCAAACCTTGTCAAGGACTACAGGAAACATTTGGTATCTGTAATAGCAAACAAAGTATTAAACATTAAGTTCGATTTTTGTGATGTATCAAATACTTATTTCATGCAATTAAATGCAAATTTATTATTTAAAAATCATACAACGTGATTTTCTGTTTTTTTTGTATTAGATTCCGTCCCTCACAGTTGAAGAGAACTAATGATACAAATTACAGACCTCTACATGCGTTGCAAGTGGGAAAACCAGCAAAATCGGCAGTGTATCAAATACTTGTTCTCCCCACTGTATATTCACCCATGGACCCCATGTTTGGGGGCTGATAAGCAGGAAAAAGAGGAGGGAAGGTGAATCAAAAGGAGACTTGATTACGTGGGTTCAAGCGTACATAATGCCGGCGATATGAGGTGGGGAAAGCAGTAATATGTAAATCACCTGTAAGTGTGGATATGTTGACATCCCATTCTATGCTACCTCATCACTAATCCTGGTACCGACAATGTCTCTGAGTGTTTCAAATTGCACCCAGTCCTGTGTGAACTCCCTTAGATGTGTAAAGGCCAAGTTATGCTTCCGCGTCAGACCTGCGCCGTCAACGAAGACCCGATTTAAGAGGATTTTTTTTTCTTGACTTCGCGTCACGTCAACGCGTGCGACGTGGTGGAAATGGACTATGATTGGTCCACTCAGACTGTTTCCGGTTCAGCGCGAAATCAACGCCATTCTCAAAAATCATTTTTCCACATGCAAAAATGGACCAAGCTGACGAGAGTATCAACGAAGAGCAAGTACGACAACTTCTACAATGTCTCGTCAAGTTATTATGAAGATTGCCAAATGGCAAGCAATCCGTGGGAGGAGAACCACCGAGACAAGTACAGTATGTGTGTGTTCGGAATCGAATGGCCACTCAAAGCGGTGACCGAATCGGTGAAAAACTGCCAGCTTTTTATCACTTTATGTCGTATTTTTGGTCGGTGCCCTTCATCATTTATTGTGTACATATGTTTGCTGTGGGTCTGTGACTTATTTATGTGTCACACTTCAAGTATATGAAGAACAAAGCACAGGTTTGGTGTCAAAAAAGTTGTTTTGATGTTTAACGGACAGTTCACACACGATACATCATCACTGATTGAGAGTGCCTCGGTGCTTTTATGATAACGTTAACATCAAGGCTTCCAACGCAGTTTGGGATATTCCATACATGCCAGAAATCTGCTATGGCTTCCCACTGGCTGTTTGGAGGACACGGCAAACAAATCGGGTGGAGGGGCTTTGCAGACCTCGGACAAAACGCTGGACCAGTTTGAAGCTAGCCGCTACAGCTAACTGGTTTCCACCCGAGGCTAGAACTCTCTATGCGGCATCAAAGGTTGGACAGACTGCCTCGAAGCCGTCTTCTGCGTCACCTGCGCCTCAACATTTGTATAATCAACATTTGTTCAATGTTGATGAGCTGAAGATCCACATTAATGCAGTCCATCTTGCATCGTATATTTTTTCTCCGTTAAACTACACAAGAGGAAGTCAACAAGCATGCCCCAAAACCGTACAAACATAACGCCACACCCCTCTAGTGGTGATGGGGGAAAATATTTAACATTAGCACATTATGCCTTTATTATGTATGATTGCTCCTGTGTGCTAGACTGTAACAACTTCTGTTGTTTTTTACCTTGAGTCCCATAGCTAGGAGGGAATCCCACGGGATAACTTGTTTTGCCCATAGTTAGGAGGGAATCTCACGGGATAACTTGTTTTAGGAGGGAATCTCACGGGATACGTGCCTGAGTTCCATAGCTGGGAAGGAATCCCACGAGATAACTTAAATAAACATTACTTTAACCGCTTGGAGCCCCAATTGGGGGGAATCTCGTAACCTTGCGGGGGGGGGGCTCACGAGTTCGGGCGGTGCATTTTCGTGGGGACGGGGAGTGGACGCCCGCGCCCCCGCGTTGGACGTACCTATAAGAGTCGGGAGGTTCCCCGACCCGCTGGAAGTCTGCCAGTGGATTACGTTTCGGGTCGCCTGGTTTTGTTCCTTTGCCGCTTCACCGGAGTGTGTTGGCTCCCCGCTCACTTTGTCACGGTAAGCGATTTTCATTTCTAAGGGACATTTTGTCTTGTTATAGCGGTAACGCTGGGATTCTGGGATTGACAAACTCAAATCTAGTATCATCGTTGCCATGTTCTTGTTTTTTGATGTGTGTTTGCTTGCTCTTGTGGGATTATAATCAATAAATCTCATTTATTCTGCATTTTCTAATCAATAAACATTGTCTATTGAGCAAAAGTGTGCCTGTTACTGATTCACCTCAAACCCGGAAGTTTCGGAAAACAAGTGGCTTGGCGTCACATTACAGAGCAACGCGTAACCTGACTGGAGAACCATGGAATGTCAAATGGCGCCGTAGTCGCTGCGCCGTCACCGCAACTCGGGAGCATAACTCAGGCTTAATAAACCTGCAGAAAAGGAGAAATGCTGCACGGGGGTTGCACCAGGGTCCCGACATCACCCCGCCAATTGGGGCGGGGGCGAGCATTTCACAAAGGCCAAGGAAGGGCCTGCGGACCATCCACGCCAACATTAACCAGCCCTCAGGGTAAGGATGAGGGCATGCGCCACCAACCACCATGCCCACCCCCAACACTCCCCGCCCGTCTGGACCCCAAACCACTGCCTCAACCCTGCAAACGACACGGCACACCACAGGAGCACCGTGGCCCACTACACCCGGGGAAGGTAAGATTCCACACCCGGAAGGGGTGACACGCTGCTGTCCTTCTGGCATCGAAGTGATGCACAATTATAAATGTGTCAGTCTGTATATTGTCTGTAACTGTCTGTAACTGTGGCCGTGGCGCAGTTGGTAGCTAGAGTTGTCCTTCGACCGAAGGGTCAGTGGTTCGATTCCCGGCTACTACTGCCCACTGTCGAAGTGCCCTCGGGCAAGGCACTGAACCCTGATTTGCCTCCAATGGGTTGACAGCGCCTTGCATGGTAGCAGTCCCATTGGTGTGTGAATGTGTGCGTGAATGGGTAAATGTGTGCGAATGTAAAGCGCTTTGGGCATGGTAACCATGCAGATAAATGCGCTATATAAGTACAGTCCATTTAGCATTTACCATTTAAGATTAGAGTAAAAGCGTTCCTATTTGACAAAGCTTATGGTCACAGGCTAGTTGAAAACAGACTAGACTCACAGTTTAGTCTAAGCTGCACTAGAAGCTATAAGCTATCATGCTGGAGGAAGTACAGCCACTGAGTCCTATCCCCTGTTTTTCACTCTACTTACCACTTGTTCTTACTTTATTTCTCTTTTCTAATTCTAATATCTAGTTGACTAGTCTTTTCATCACTAGTCACCCGGTGTCCCCTTTCCCCCCTCCCCCCTGGGGAGGGGCTACTTTTTCAGCCGCAGCCGCCTGACTATCCTGACCCACTGGCTGGATGGACGTCCTTGTTGCCCCCCCTCCTCCCATCTTATCTGGCTAAATGGACCTCCTCATGTTCCCTTACACCACTGCATCTCTACAAACTGGAACTCCTTCTGCAACTACCCATCATCAGTCCTGGTGCTGCCCAGCCTTCACCGTGTACAGGCGCACTCTGAGCTCCTGAAGCTTATCTTAACCGATAAGCGCTCAGGGCCAGCAAGCTCGACTCCCAGTATGGCTCCAAATAATTTGAAACCTGGAGACTTGGATGAAATAAAATCCTCCATACATAAGTTGGAGGTCTCCTTGACTGGCTTGATTCAAAACTAGAATCAAGAAATCGTCAGAGAGCTCCAGTTAATTCGCGCTGAAAACGAGAAACTCAAGCAGGCGGCCGAGGAGAGAGATGTTCGCATCAAGATGCTGGAAATTTTGGCTGACTATCTCGACCAGTGCCGAAGCGCAAATGAGCTCATCATTACTGGATTACAACTGACGCCTCACAATCGAGCTGCTTGACAGGACGCTAAGTTACTAAACCCAGATTGTTGATTGTGTTAATGTACAGTTTTGATGTATGTTCCATGCCTGAAAGTGCGTCTTTAGTTGTATGGGGGACGGGAAACTGCTAAGCATATGCTTCATCCCGTCCGCCTTTGTCTTCTTCTTTGGTTCCTTCGGGCAAATCATATCACATTTTATAATTGTAAATGATTGTCAATGATACCGATGATGATGACAATAAAATTCCATTCCATCTATTTGCCTGGCACGGCCAGACTGTTCTCCCTGTATTTTTCAAACACTGTGAGAATAGTCTGGGACCCAGCCCATTAACGGCCTCTCGAGCACGGACAAAATTAACCGTCCAATCACTTTCGTTTATTTGCGTGACGTGTTATTAACGAGCAACATCACTCTTCCGCGTTGGAAGTCGTCTCCACAACAACACGGATTGCGAACAGGAGAGCCGAGAATATGTTCCAATCCACAGTAAAATCAGTTTTAAATGACCAAAAACACATCGACACGAGTCATTGACAACAGTCTGTACAATATTGGCATGAGCCGAGACCACAGTGCTGGAATCGGTGTCAGGAGCCAAAAAAAATATTAATGCAACATAACTTTTTATTTAGCTAAAAGAAGTCAATTTGAGTGCTTAAAAGTGCACAGTGTTAAAATCTCAATGAAGTATTCATCAGATACTTCCAGTCGCGTTCCATTCAAAGTCCATGCAAAAGGTCAGAGAGTGTCTTTTGTGTCCAAAAACGAGGCTTGAGGAGCAAGTAGTATAAAAAATAAAATTGATTAACCTTTTTCCACATGGAGCTTCAGTTAAATACTGAACAAAGGACATATACAATATATAGCCCAAGATTTAAAACCAACCATAACAACCAGAGTATTAGTGACACTACACTTATCCTTAGTCTATGCAATGGGTATTTCTTCACCCAACAAAAAATGGATCAACCTTCATAAATTCCTGAAAATGTTGACGACAGAGCACATTTTAATCATTCAGTGGCTAGTCGTCACCCATATTCATGTACCCATCGGAAGTGGGTATAAGTAGAGATGAAGGCATAAATTTGGGTGACGTTCAATCTCATTGTTCAGACAGTCTAAGTGATGTAGGTGACGTCCGGCTTTATGAACGGCTGAGTCGGCTGGTGCTCACGTCCACATTTCTTTTTTCTCTTAGGCTTGGGTTGGATTATGTTATAAATCATGTAAAGACGTGACACTATCATGTAAACAATTGAAAATATTGTAAAAACATGATAATTATCATGTAAAGATGTGATACTAAGATGTAAAAACGTGAACATTATTATATATATTTATTTATATATATATCATGTAAAAATAATAATCATATAAAGACATGATACTATCATGTAAAAACGTTAAAACTCATGTAAAAACTAGAAAATATCATAACAGCGACTTAAAAACGTAATTATGTAAGAAGGTGAAAACTCATGTAAAAACGTGATATTTGTGCAAAAAGAATGATAATTATCATGTAAAGAAATGATAATTATTATGTAAAGACATACTATCATGTCAAAACTTGAAAATATTGTAATAACGTGATAATTATCATGTACAAATGTAAGAGCTATCATGTAAAATTGTGATAATTATCATGTAAATTTGTGATAACGATTATTTAAAAATTTGATTATCATATAAAGACATGATACTTTCATGTAAAAACTCAAAAACATAGTAAAAACTATATTGTAAAAATGTGATGAAAACCCATGTAAAAACAAGAAAATATCGTAAGAATGTGATAATTATAGTGTAAAAACTCGAAAATATTGTAAAAACGTGAAAACTATTTTTTAAAAATGTGATAATTATCATGTAAAAACATGAAAACCCATGTAAAACTAGAAAATATAATGATATAACTATGTAAAAACGTGAAAACTCATGTAAAAATGTGATTATTATGCAAAAATGTGATAATTATCATGTAAACATTTGATAATTATCATTTAAAATATGAAAATAGTGTAAAAACGTGAAAACTTTTATGTAAACGTGATAATTATCATGTAAAACTTTGATAAATATCATGTAAATCCATGAAAATATCATGTAAACATTTGATAATCATCATATAAAGACATCATGTAAAAACGTGATAATTATCATGTAAAAATGTGAGAACCATCATGTAAAAGTGATAATTAACATCTAAAGACATGATACTATCATGTAAAAACTTGAAAATATATTAAAAACGTGAAAACTATTTTGTAAATATGTTATAGTTATCATGTGAAAACTAGAAAATATCACCAAAAAATTATTCTACAAATGTGAAAATATTATAAAAACATGAGAACTATCATGTAAAAATTTGATAATGATCATCTAAAGACATGATACTTTTATGTAAAAACTTGAAAATATTGTAAAAACATGCGAATCCATGTAAAAACTAGAAAATATTGTTAAATTGTGAGAATTATGTGAAGACGTGAAAATATTCTAAAAAAGGTGAAAACTGTCATATAAAAATGTAATAATTATGCAAAAATGTGATGATTATCATGTAAATCCATGAAAACTATTATGTAAAAATTCGAATAATTATCATTTAAAGACATGATGCTATCATGTAAAAATATGAAAACCCATCCAAAAGTAGAAAATATAAAAATGTGAAAATTATCATGTAAAGACATACTATCATCTAAAATTGTGAAAACATTGTAAAAACGTGAAAACTTTCATGTAAAAATGTGATAAGTATCATAAAAACGTGATAATATGTTAAAACTTGCAATGAGTGTAAAAACTTTAACACTATTTTGTAAAAATGTGAAAAGCATGTAAAAAAACGTGAAAACAATTATTATTTAATACGGTGAAAAGTAACATGTAAAAATGTGATAACTATCATGTAACAATGTGAGACTTATGTAAAAAAATGATAATAATCATGTTAAGATATGATACTTTCATGTAAAAACGTGAAAATTAGAACATATCGTACAAACTATGTAAAAACAATTATGGAAAAAGGTGATAATTATCATGTAGAGATGTGATACTATCATGTAGAATTGTGATAATTATCATGTAAATCCATGAAAACTATCATGTAAACATTTGATAATTATCATTTACAGACATGATACGATCATGTAAAAATTAGAAAATATCGTAAAAATGTGATAATTATCATGTTAAGATGTGATACTATCATCTAAAATTGTGAAAACATTGTAAAAACGTGAAAACTAACATGTAAAAATGTGATAACTATCGTGTAACAACGTGAGATTTATGTAAAATAATAATAATCGTCATGTTAAGACATGATACTTTCATGTAAAAACGTGAAAACTCATGTAAATATTAGAACATATCGTACAAACTATGTAAAAACATAATTATCATGTAAAAAGATGATAATTATCATGTAGGGATGTGATACTATCATGTAAAAACGTGAGAACTATCATGTAAAAATGTGAAAATTAAAAAAATTCATAAAAGAATGTAAAATATGTTATTTATCATGTAAAAATGGCTGTGTTCGCCCCCTACCGCCCCCCTACGTTCCGCCCCTGGACAGAAAAAAAATTGACCTTTTCCGAGCACCGCAAAGGTTCTGTCCTAAATGGGGAATCAAACGGAGTCCTCCTTCTGGAAAACGAGTCACCTTGACGTTAATTGTCATGATTAGCATCATTACTGTAATGGAGACGTCGACCCTAAGTGGCTAGTTTGGCACCTGCCACGAGCAAATGCCTTTCCCGACGCAACACGCCAATGTTAATGATGATAACAATCTACCGAGAATGTCAAGACCGATGTGATTTTTGGCATATTAAGCGCCCGTTAAGATGCAAACGCGACAACTTTCCTCTCTGAATTTACAGAAATTGAACATCTGCATCGGACTAAAAAGGCTAGCCCCCGCTCGGGACGTCATTATCAGTAAAATCAATAAAATTTCACCGAGTAGGTCAGAGCCCGCCAGCTCCTTCCTACTGCTGCCAGTGATTCTTTCTTCTTTGATGTTGTTTGTTGCTTGGCAAAAAGCTGGAATAAATTCTCTCGGTAAACAAGTGGAGTCTCGTTAAATGCCAGAGCCAGTCAATACCCGCACTCAAAAAAGGTCTCGTTATAGCCTCGGCGCCGGCCCGAGTCAGTCCAAAACACCTGCGGACAAACTAAATCTACTTTACAACGCTCGACAAGCTGTAGAAAGTACTGTACAACTTGCATGAATACATTATTTTAAAAAACTGGATAGGTTTTTAGCCTCGCAGGCTCCCCGAATTGCAAAGTTGAGGTTAGGAACATTGTAAGTGGTTAGGATTAGGAAAAGGCGAGTACCGATACAAAATGTTTTTCTTCCCCTACCTACTTTTTTAAAACAATTTGTAAAAAGCCCCAAAATCAGCAGGAAGTGACCCAATTGCAAATTCAAAATTTGCAATTTTTTGTCGACGTCCGTTACGTTGTCGTACATAAAGTTCTGCACTTGCTGAATACAACTGCGCATGCAAAAACCGTGAGGAATTATGGGAAAATGTCATGTTTTTAGCATTTAGCCTTAGCCACTAACTAGTCGTTGAAAATTTGCCAATATGTGAAAAAGGGTTAGCAATGCGTTAACACAAGGTGTTGATACGTTAAAACGAGGTTAGCAATAGGTTGAATCGAGTTGTCAAGATGTTAAAACGAGCTGCCAATACGTTAAAAACCAGAAAGCCCTGGCAGCTCCAGCAGGGCAGAGAACAAAAAGTGGTATTTGGTATGTAGCAAAATGGATTTTTATGTGGCATTTTTTGGGTATTTGGTTAATTGGATTTTGGTATGTGGCATTTTTTGGTATGTGTCAAAAGTCAATTCAATTTTTTTTTGTATAGCCCTATATCACAACAAGGTTGTCTCAGGATTTTGGCACGTGGCATTGGTTTTTGGTATGTGGCAAAATGGATTTTGGGATGTGTCATTTTTTGGGGGGAAAATGGCTAAATGGATTTTGGGATGTGGCATTTTTTGGTGTGTGGCAAAATGGATTTTGGTTGGTGAATTTTTTTTTTTTGGTATTTGGCTTTTTTATGGTATGTGGCATTTTTTTTGGTAAGTTGCACTATGCATTTTGGTATGTGTTTTGTTTGGTATGTGGTAAAATGGATTTTGGTATGTGCCAAAATGGATTTTGGTATGTGGCATTTTTTGGTATGTAGCAAAATGGATTTTGGTATGTGGCTTTTTTTTGGTATGTGGCAAAATGGATTTTGGTATGTGGCTTTTTTTTGGTATGTGGCAAAATGGATTTTGGTATGTAGCATTTTTTGAGGGTTAAGTGCAAAATGGATTTTGGTATGTGGTATCTTTTAGTATGTTGCAAAATGGATTTTGTTATGTTGCATTTTTTTGGTATGTTGCAAAATGGATTTTGGTATGTGGCATTTTTTTTGGGGTATGTGGCAAAATGACGTGTTGGTATGGGGCATTTTTTTTGGTATGTGGCAAAAGATTTTGGTATGTGGCTTTTTTTGGAACGTGGCAAAATGACTTTTGATATGGGGTGATTTTTTTGTATGTGGCAAAATGGATTTTAGTATGGGGCATTTTTTATGGTATGTGGCATTTTCTTGGGGGGTAGCAAAACGGATTTTGGTATGTGGCATTTTTTTGGGATGTGGCAAAATGGATTTTGTTATGTGGCATTTTTTGGGGGGATGTAGCAAAATAGATTTTGGTATGTGGCATTTTTTTGGGATTTGGCAAAATGGATTTTGTATGTGGCATTTTTGGGGGGATGTGGCAAAATGGATTTTGGTTATATAACATTTTTTTGGTGTGTGGCAAAATGAATTTTGGCATGTGACATTTTCTTTTGGTATGTGGCATTGTTTTGGTATGTGGCAAAATGGCTTTAGGAATGTGGCATGTTTTTTGGGATGTGGCAAAACGCATTTTGGTTTGTGGCGTTTTTGGGGTGTGCAGCATTTTTTTTGTGGGTATGTTGAAAATGTTTTGTTTTGATTTTTTAATACCTGACATTTTTGTCGGTATGTGGCAAAAATGGATTTTGGTATGTTGCATTTTTTGGTATGTAGCAAAATGGATTTTGGTATGTTGCATTGTTTTGGTATGTTGCAAATGGATTTTGGTATGTGGCATTTTTTTGGGGTCTGTGGCAAAATGACGTGTTGGTATGGGGCATTTTTTGGTATATGGCAAAAGATTTTGGTATGTGGCATTTTTTTGGAATGTGGCAAAAAGAATTTTGGTATGTGGCATTTTTTTTGGGATGTGGCAAAATGGATTTTGGTATGTGGCATTTTGGGGGGGGATGTGGAAAAATGGATTTTGGTATGTGGCACTTTTTTTGGGATTTGGCAAAATGGATTTTGGTATGTGGCATTTTTGGGGAGATGTGGCAAAATGGATTTTGGTTATATAACATTTTTTTGGTGTGTGGCAAAATGGATTTTGGCATGTGATATTTTCTTTTGGTATGTGGCATTGTTTTGGTATGTGGAAAAATGGCTTTAGGTATGTGGCATGTTTTCTGGGATGTGGCAAAATGCATTTTGGTATGTGGCATTTTTGGGGTATGCAGCATTTTTGGGGGGGTATGTTGTAAATTTTTTGTTTTGATTTTTTAGTACCTGACATTTTTTGCGGTAAGTGGCAAAAATGGATTTTGGTATATGTTTTTTTTTTTTTTTTTTTGGTATGTGGCAAAATGCATTTTTGTATGTGGCATTTTTTTGGTATGTAGCAAAATGGATTTTGGTAGGTGGCATTTTCTGGCATGTGGCTAAAAGACTTTTGGTACATGGCTTTTTTTGGATACAGCATTTTTTTTTTTTTGTAGATGGCGTATTTGCAGGTCATGCACATCCATGCCATTGACGGCTATGCACGTCCAAATTTCCCATTTATTTTGAATAGCAGAAAAACGTCTTGTTTTGATTTTTTACCATAAACTTACCAATACATTGCAATGACAGCACCCAAGTAAGGCCATGCTATTGACGGCTATGCACGTCCAAATTTTCCATTCATTTTTCCATATCCAAAAAACATGTAGTTGCAATTTTGACCATACATTTACCACTACAGCGCACTGACATTCAACTGGCACCCCAGTAAGGCCATGTGATTGACGGCTATGCACGTCCAAATTTCCGATTTCAAATGGCAGAAAAATGTGTGGTTGTGATTTTTCTTCCGTATCATCTCTAGATGATCAAGACTTCAACATTTCATTACAGTCTTAACATTTGAACTCGCTCTTCTACATAAAAGCAGAGATGGAGTTAGCCGGTTTTAGTGCTCATCGTGTTTTGCCCACATACTTTAATAGCGTGCGCGCCGGGGAAAATGTCAGAATCGGACTTACGAGGTTGTCAGTGGACAGGGACCAGACGCTAACGGCGCAAATTAACATTTGGCCAAAAAAAAAAAAAAAAAGTGCTGAGAGCACACGAGCCCGCTCCAGTTGTAAGAGGGAAAAAAAAGGCGACATTATTATACACTCCATCTTTTTCATCATTCCAAAGATGTGGCATAGTTCAACCTCAAAGCAATCATGTCATCCGGCGAATTTAAATCTTGACCACTTAACGAGGACACTTAATTAGCGTTTGATTCTCGGCAGGTGGATTGAAAAGGTCAGCAGCTTGTCGGCTTTCTCGTGTGGCGGTATTGAACCGATTTGCTCGGACAATTTCATCTTCGGCGTTGGCTCGGGGTAAAAGTACTCATCCCGAATGTGTATATGCACTGTAATCAATGTACACCATGAAGGAGATAGTACTTTTTCTCGTAGGCACCGTCTAACTGTACGCATTATTCTTACACACTTAATATAATCAATCAGGGAACAGTATCATTTCTCATAATTACTGTCTGTTTGTATTACTCTAACATACCCAATATAAAATGAATAGCACTTATACCATAGTTCAAGGAAAACACGTAGAACATAGGGCATAAGAGATATATGACGCCTTTTTATCACGGAAGCCCAACGTGTGCGTCATGCAACTAACTGAGCAAGATTGACACTGACAAGCCCACGTCTTAAAACACAAACTCTCGCAATCAGTTCTCTCGGACAGTCCAGAACAAATGGCGGGACGCCCTGTCCCAACACAAGGAACACCGGAGAACGCCCACTATCCAACTGATAACACGACTGATAAGACTACAAGAGGCCCTTTGACCGTGAGGTGGCAAAATCCACAACCCTCGTTGCCCTGACAACAGTAACTCCCGAATCCTCCTGTCCAATCCACACACAAACAATAATCGTGTATGGCATGCAAAAATGCCACATGCCCTCCCAAGAAACTGCCATATGCCCAAAGCCATTTTGCCATCGGCCAAAAAAATCCCATATGCCATTTGGCCATATACAAAAAAAAACAAAAAAAACTGCCATATGCCAAAAGCCATTTTGCCGTATGCCCAAAAAATGCCCAATGCCATATGCCAAAAGAAATTTTGCCATATACCCCAAAAAATGCCATCCCAAAAGCCAGTTGTCCATATGCCTAAAAATCCATGTGCCAAAATCCATTTACTTTTATGCCCTAAGCCATTTTGCCATACCCAAAAAATGCCAAATGCCATTTTGCCATGGAAAAATAAACTGCCATATGCCAAAAGACATTTTTCCATACGCCAATAAATGCCAAAAGCCATTTTGCCATATACAAAAAAATCCCATGTGCCATAAAAACAACTGCCATAAAAAGCAAACTGCCATATACCAAAAGTCATTTTGCCATACGCCCCAAAAATGCCCAATGCCATATGCCAAAAGAAATTTTGCCATATACCCCCCCAAAAAATGCCATCTCAAAAGCCAGTTGTCCATATGCCTAAAAACGCCATATACCAAAATCCATTTACTTTTATGCCATAAGCCATTTTGCCACACACAAAAAATGCTACATGCCAAATGCCATGGAAAAATAAAATGCCATGTGTCAAAAGACATTTTTCCATATGCCGATAAAAGCCATATGCCGAAAGCCATTTTGCCATATACAAAAAAACAGCCATATGCCAAAAGCCATTTTGCCAAATGCCTAAAAAATGCCAAATGCCAAAAGCCATTTCCCCATATGCCAATAAATGCCATATGCCAAAAGCCATTTTGCCATATGCTAAAAAAAAGCCATATTCCAAAAGCTGTTCTTCCATATGCCCAAAGAAAACCCATATGCCAAAAGCCATTTTGCCATGTATAAATAAACTGCCATATGCGAAAAGACATTTTTCCATATGCCAATAAATGCCATATGCCATAAGTCATTTTGCCATATATAATCAGTTCTCTCGGACAGTCCAGAACAAATGGCGGGACGCCCTGTCCCAACACAAGGAACACCGGAGAACGCCTGATATCCAACTGATAACACGACTGACAAGACGCCCTTTGACAATGAGGTGGGAAAATCCACCTCAGGTTGCCCTGACAACAGTAACTCCCGAATCCTCCTGTCCAATCCACAAACAGACAATAATCCTAAACAACGCCCAAACACACCCTTCTTCCAGCAACGGCCCGCCCCATGAGAGCCTTCAAAAAGACTGAATGTTAAACTCATCGTAGTCATTTTTTCTCAGGAACCTTTTGTTGACTTGTGATATGGTGACCCTGAATTCTCGCCTGGGTCCCTCTGTGCTGTTTGATTGCTGTCAACTCAGAATAAATTGTCAACTTGTGCTTCGAAGCCTTTTCCAAGCTTCTAAATGGAGTCAGTACAAAAGGTTAAGACTAAGGTGAACGCGCGGAGTTTGGCCTTTCGGCCGGGTTGTTGGTTCTGCGCCAGCGCGAGCCCAGCGGTTCGGCTGGCATGATTCAGGCAATCTGGCTGAAAGTTCAGATTCCTTCATTTATAAGCCTACCTCATCTTTAATATCAAATTTAGTACTAGAAAACCAGTTTGGGGTCACTTCCAGATGATATCAGGGGGCATTTTAGGATAACTTCCTGTTTATTTGGGGGCATTTCAGGGTAACTAGTGTTAGGGTTTAGCCGTCAATGGCGTCGACATTGGCGTCAATGAAATTGACATAAGTGGTTGTCATGTAGGTTTTTAGTCCAAAATGGTGAAATACTGTCATAAAAAGGAATATTTTGGAAGACGTCAATTTTTGGCAAAAGTCGATAAGTAGGTAGACGTAAAGTAGAGGGTTGCGGGCCTCACCTTCATCTCCGTCGTTTGCGCTGACGGTGACAACAGCGAATCCCACGTCGGCGTCCTCGTCCGCGTCCACCTCGTACGTGGTCTGAGCGAAGGCCGGCTTGTTGTCATTGACGTCGCTGATGAACACGCGAACGTACGCCGTGTCTGACGGGCACAAAGAAACACCAATAAGAAAATTTTGAGTTAATTCTTTCAATTTCAGTTCATTTTTTGTATTAAAATATATCATAGGGAAAAAAATCCCTCCCTCTTATAAGATATAAAATTTTAGTAAACGTTTATCCAGGTTAAGAAAAAAAATAATAAAAAATGCCATTCTTTTTTTCAAAATAGATATGAAAAAAAGTATAAAACAACATTTTTTTTACAATAACAAATTTGAAATTAAAAAAAATAAATAAATAATGAACAAATAATGAACAAATACATAATAGTAAATAAATAAGTAAAAATTATATATATATGATATCTTTTTATATATGTTTTAATAACTTAAAACTTAAACTTAAAAATATATATAAAAATAATATAAAAAATTTGAAAAATTGAAAATAAAAATAAAAACAAACTTAAATATATACAATAAAACTTTCAAATTAAAATGAAAAAAAAACTTAAAACTTAGAAAAATAAAAAATTATAAATTTGTAAATTTAAAATAGCAACTTCAAATTAAATTTTAATTATGTTAACAACAAAATATTATTAAAATCTCAACAAAAACTTAAAATTTAGAAATATAAAATAGAAATACATATTTTTTTAATTAATTAAAATTAAACAAACTTAAAACGTAATAAATATAAGTTAAAAATTTAAATTATATTTTTAAACAAAAATTAAAAAATTTTTTAAAAACTTAAAAAATTACAAATTAAAATTTGAATAAATCCTTATTTTTAACAATTTACTTTTATTCTTTAAAAAAAAAAAAGAAATAAAGAAAAAGAAAAAACCCTCCATAAATCACAACAGACTATCATGCTTTATTCATGAAGAGCCGTAAAAATGTTCAAAAATAAAACTATTTGCTGCATGAAGGATGTCTTTTTATAAATATAAAACTTTAAAACTTCATGTGGTTCTTCTTCTTTGCAGTGAATCAAATTCTCTTCTAAAAATGATTGGGTGTAAAAACCTGAAGGAAAATTTGCAAATGAAATTTGATAATGAAAAAAATACACAGTATATATACAAATATACATACAGTAAACATACATAAATATACAGTATATATTTAATGCTTGAAATAATGATTTGACTCTCCTACCATTACAAGTGTTTCTTCAAAACACAACAATGTCAGCCTGTTTTTTTTTTTTTTTTAAATAATTTTTAAAGAGCTTTTCCCTGATAAAATACAACACATCCCACATTTTCACGACCTGACATTGACCTATCTAATGAACACGTTCTCGCTATCTGGGAGAACCAAACAATAACAACAACAACAAACGCTTCATCAGGACATAAAGAAAGATGCTATAATAAGCGCGTTGTTGTGCCTATTCTGTCACCTCGCGCATCTGTCGCTTTGCAGCCAGAACACAAAATGTGTTCACCCGCACTGACGCTCACCAAAAATAACTCCCATCCATCACCCGCCACTTGTCTAGGAAAACGCGGCGTCTCTCCGAACAGTAGTTTAAATACTTCAAATAATATTTCTTCAAATTGAATTGAACAACCTGAACCGGAAGAAACCCCTAAATCAAAAGCGGATTTTAAGGGGGGGGGCAGGCCCCCTGGTGGCCGAAAAGTGTCAGTGCATGTCATTGACTTTCCTATACATATATAAGTATTAAAGCAATAAAACTGCAACAAAAATGAATGAAATGAACAAAAAAAACATTTTTTTTAATGGGTTGAAATTATTTTCCGAAAACCTTGGACAGTCATTTGCTTTACATATATATATTTTTCTGTAAATAATTGTTGGAATGGAAAGATAAGACACAAGACTGATATATACATTCAACATACGGTACATAAGTACTGTATTTGTTGATTATAACTATAAATCAACAAGATGGCATTAACATTATGAACATTCTGTTAAAGCAATCCATGGATAGAAAGACTTGTACTTCTTAAAAGATAAATGTTGGTACAAGTTATAGAAATTTTATATTAAAACCCCTCAATGTTTTCGTTTTGATAAAATTTGTATAATTTCCAATCAAAAAATAAACTAGTAGCTCGCCATTATTGATGTCAATAATTACATTACATTATGGTGCTTAAACTCATAAAATCAGTCGCACCAAAGCGCCAGCAGGGGGGACAAAAAACACAAGTAACAAGTGGACATGACACATTTCTGTCATTTTAATCTGTTTGAGCGGGGCATGTGCGTTAATTGAGTCAAATATTTTAACGTGATTAATCAAAAAAATTAATTATCACCGTTAACGTTTTGAAAGCCCTAATACATATATATATATATATATATATATATATATATATATATATGTGTGTGTGTGTGTATGAGGGGAAAATGTTTTTAAATGTTTTTTTTCTTTGAAAATATTATTTTGATTAAATGATTTAGACACAAATGTCCTAATCATAATATGGCCCAAACACAAAAAGGATTGCTTCAATCATAGAAAACTTTTTCAACGAAAAATTAAATTCATAAGTTCAAATGTAAAATTTTCAATCTCAAATAATTTTTCGCAATCAAAAACTTTTTTTCTATGATTGAACTTTTGATTGAAGTGATTTTTATTTTTGAAAATCCATATTTTTTTGAATCAACTTATTTTTTGATTGGATAATAGAATAAAAATGTCCTAACCAAAATGTGACCCAGACACAAATCAGCATTACTTCAATCAAAAAGTTGCTTCAATCAAAAAAAAAAAAAAAAAAAAATTAAAATTAATCAAATAAAAATAGATTTCGCATGCATTTTTTTTTTCAAATTTTTTTTTGCATTCAAACACATTTCTTTTATTGAATAATAAAGACACACATCTACTGTACCTCCATATAGCTTCGCCCAGGGGATACAACTTTTGACTGGGGTAACTACATTGGCACGACGTCGGCGGGCCTACCAAATTTAATGGATGACGATCTTGGCGAAAAGTATTGCCTAAGCAGCCTGATTTAGAATTCCCCTAATGTATGATGGGATACAAAAAACGCTCATTGTCAACTTATTAATATAAATATCCTTTTAAGTTAATTTTATTGCTGACACTGCGTTTTGGGGTCATCAACATGTTGTGCCCCTCCTACCCTAAAAGTCAAACTCCGCCTATGCCCTAAATGCTTAAAAAACAACAGGAAATGATACTGATATGCCCCGAAATCAACAGGAAGTGACCCAATACCCTCATAATCTTAAAAGACATAATTCAGGTTAGCTTCATGAGAATCACCCGTATGGATTTTGTACGGATGTACAAATTCGAGGCAAAAACATGGAACCTTAGGGCAGGGGCGGAGTCCAAAGTGCCCCGTGGGGGGCTGCCTTTGATAGCGCTACAGGCATCCAAGTCATCTTCAGCCGGCGAGATGGAAATCAATTATTAATGGCACGGCGAGGAGAGATGCAGCGCAGCTGGCTATGTAATTCTCAGCTCAACAGCATCAACGTGACAAGATGCTGTTGCGGGGCGGGAAGAGGAGGGACGAGCAAAAAGTAGCACCAAGTGGCACCCGGCCCCCTTAACGATGTTCGCACTCCAAACATTCACACCACAAAGTGTAAACCACCCGTCTACTGAGTTATTATAGGGATGTGGGATGCTACTTGTCCTACAGGATTTGTCAAATTTATATGTTCATGCATTCAAACATTTACAAAATCAAGGTGCTCAAAAGTTACAAAACAGTTTTTAGCAAAACGCACCGAATGTAAACAGGCAAATGAATGGGAAATTTGTACGAACATGGCCGTCAATGGCATGGCCTTACTTGGGAGCCGGTTGAATGTCAATGCGATGTAATGGTGAGTATATGATCAAAAATCACAACTACACGTTTTTCTGCCAGTGAAAATGAATTGGAAATTTGGACGTGCATGGCTGTGAATGGCATGGATGTTTATGGCATGCAAAAAATGCCATATGCCCCCCATAAAACTGCCATATGCCAAAAGCCATTTTGCCATATGCCAAAATATCCCATATACCATAAGCCATTTTGCTGTGTACCAAAAAATGTACACAAAAACAAAACAAAAACTGCCATATGCCAAAAGCCATTTTGCCGCATGCCCAAATAATGTCAAATGTCATATGCCAAAAGAAATTTTCCATATGCCCCCCAAAAAATGCCATATGCCAAAAGCCAGTTGTCCATATGCCTAAAAAATGCTATATGCCAAAATCCATTTACCTGTATGCCATATGCCATTTTGCCATACACACACAAAAAAATGCCAAAAGCAATTTTGCCATGTATAAATGAACTGCCATAAGTCAAAATACATTTTTCCATATGCCAATAAATGCCATATGCCAAAAGCTATTTTGCCATATGCCCAAAGAAATGCCATATGCCAAAAGGCATTTTGCCATGTTTAAATAATCTGCCATATGCCAAAAGACATTTTGCCATGTCTACATAATCTGCAATATGCCAAAAGACATTTTCCATATGCCTAAAAAATTCCATAAGCCAAAAGCATTTTGCCATGTATAAACTGCCAAATGCCAAACCCAAAGACATTTTTCCATATGCCTAAAAAAAAAAGATCCCATTTGCCAAAAGCCATTTTGCCATATGCCTAAAAAATACTATAGGCCAAAAGCCATTTTGCCATATGCCCAAAGAAATGCCCTATGCCAAAAGCCATTTTGCCATGTATAAATAAAGTCCCATATGCCAAAAGCCATTTTTTTATATGCCCAAAAAATATCATATAACAAAAGCCATTTTGCAGTATGCCCAAAAAAACTGCCATATGCCATCAGCCATTTACCAAAAATAATGCCAATTGCCAAAATCCATTTTGCCATATGCCTAAAAAATGCCATATGCAAAAAGCCATTTTTCCATATGCCAATAAATGACATTTGCCAAAAGCCATTTTGCCATATGCTAAAACAAAAAGCCATATGCCAGAAGCCATTTTGCCATATGCCCAAACAAATTACATATGCCAAAAGCCATTTTGCCATGTATAAATAAATTGCCATATACCAAAAGCCATTTTTCTACATGCCTAAAAAATGCCATATGCCAAAGGCCATTTTGCAATATGCCCAAATAACTGCCATATGCCATAAGCCATTTTGCCATTTACCAAAATAATGCCAAATGCCAAATGCCATTTTGCCATATACCAAAAAATGCCATATGCCAAATGCCAAAACCTATTTTGCAATATACCAAAAAACTGCCATGTCAAAAACCATTTTGCCATACGGTAAAGAAAATGCCATATGCTAAAGGTAATTTTGCTATGTACAAAAAAGAGCCATATGCCAAAAGCCATTTTGCCGTATGCCTTCTTTAGCAAGTCACTTTTTTCAGCCATTCTCTCAATCACCACATAACTTTCCAGTGACATTAGAATATTTTTCATTTGTTGTCATGAGCATAAATACTTCTACGTCCTCTGGACTTTAAGTGTTTCTCAAACAATTTTTTCACATGTGAAATTGAATATCATTTAATAAACAAACCTGCATTTTTTAATTTTGTTTTTCGCAACTCAAGCAGGCCGCGATGGAGCCATGTTGCAATTTCTATTTCTTGTTGCCGCTGCTTAGACACACCTTAAAAGTCGTTAAACTCCCTTGTTTTCAGTGTAAATCAACTAGAAATAAGTGGAATTATCTGCCAGTGCTTCAAGTCAATTTTGTTGTTCAAATTTTTCTAAGCACACGTATTGGGACAAGACGTATGGTTGTTAGCGTCTGTCATATTTTGCTCTCCATCTGGTCCGGGTGGACACACCAGATGCGGAAGGTTACGCATGACAAACTAGGACCTCCTGCTAAAATCAGATTGAAAATGAACGTAAAAAATAGTCGATAGCTACGAGCCATTTATTCACCGAAGTGTTCAACAGTGAGACTTCTGTTAGCCTAGCTACAGACTTAAAGAATATCCCAGAATCTCGGAAGACCGAAAGCATATTTTCTTCTGCCCTCAACACCTCTTTCCAAGCACCCGTCTGGACGAGCATCTGCTCTCCTCGGTCGGACCGAAGAGGCACGTATGCGCTTCGTCTGTCTCCCCGGAAACAAATGGGGCCTTAAATGAAGTGCAGCTGTCCGACCATACGACAAAGATCCAGAAAGATTTCTTTCCTCGCAATTGCTCTCCAGCCTTGTTTCTGTCTGGTTGCTAAACAGCACAGGTAGGAGGAAGTCTTAACCTTCAAGTTTCCAGAAGGTCCCAAGTTACTGTGGCAAAAAATCCAGCGAGTAAAGTCATACGATTTCACTTACTGTGTACAAACATATTTGGCCGAATCTAGCAATGCTTTATAACATTGTGGATCCAACAATTACGCACTTTGAGCTCAGAAGACTTGAAATCACAAAAGGTATTAGAACCATGAATCGATCAGTACAACTCAAAATCAACCAAGAGGTGCTGTCAATGCCTACCTGAGTGTCTCTGTTTGCATCCAATCATGCGTGAACCCTCTCAGATGTGTGATAGTCCTGCAGAATAGTGGGAATGCTGCGCGGGAGCCACACCGGAGCCCTTGCAACGCCCCAGGCAATAAAGAGAGGAGGATGATGGCACACCCCTAACCCCACAGCTTTGGCAAAGGGACCACCATCATACCCCCGAGACCCAGGGTAGTCCCCTGGACCATCTGTGCTCCTACTAACCAGCTCTAAGGGAAAAATGAGGGGCTTTGCCACCGCCCCCCATGCCTGCGAGCCAGCCCACCTGGACCCACTACCACCACCGAAACCCCCCAACTGACGAAGCACACCGTGGGACCCCTACAGCCCACTGGGCCCGGGGCAGATCAGGATACCCACCTGACGCCCCGCCGGCACCCTGCCGGTGATCCGCGCCGGGGACCAGGGAGGATACCCTGGTATAATAGAGAGAGGTAGTCAGAAGTAGGAGAACGCCAACAGGCCGCCGCGGTACTGGTGCCCTGAACCTCCCACTCCCACAACCAACAACCAATAGGAAGAGGAGACCGCGCCCCGGGAGTCCCATCCATCCATTATCTATAGTGCCTTGCAAAAGTATTCGGCCCCCTTGAATCTTGCAACCTTTCGCCATATTTCAGGCTTCAAACATAAAGATATGAAATTAAACTTCTTTGTCAAGAATCAACAACAAGTGGGACACAATCATGAAGTGGAATAACATTTATTGGATAATTTAAACTTTTTTAAAAAATAAAAAAACTGAAAAGTGGGGCGTGCAATATTATTCGGCCCCTTTACTTTCAGTGCAGCAAACTCACTCCAGAAGTTCAGTGAGGATCTCTGAATGATCCAATGTTGTCCTAAATGACCGATGATGATAAATAGAATCCACCGGTGTGTAATCAAGTCTCTGTATAAATGCACCTGCTCTGTGATAGTCTCAGGGTTATGTTTAAAGTGCAGAGAGCATTATGAAAACCAAGGAACACACCAGGCAGGACCGAGATACTGTTGTGGAGAAGTTTAAAGCCGGATTTGGATACAAAAAGATTTCCCAAGCTTTAAACATCTCAAGGAGCACTGTGCAAGCCATCATATTGAAATGGAAGGAGCATCAGACCACTGCAAATCTACCAAGACCCGGCCGTCCTTCCAAACTTTCTTCTCAAACAAGGAGAAAACTGATCAGAGATTCAGCCAAGAGGCCCATGATCACTCTGGATGAACTGCAGAGATCTACAGCTGAGGTGGGAGAGTCTGTCCATAGGACAACAATCAGTCGTACACTGCACAAATCTGGCCTTTATGGAAGAGTGGCAAGAAGAAAGCCATTTCTCAAAGATATCCATAAAAAGTCTCCTTTAAAGTTTGCCACAAGCCACCTGGGAGACACACCAAACATGTGGAAGAAGGTGCTCTGGTCAGATGAAACCAAAATTGAACTTTTTGGCCACAATGCAAAACGATATGTTTGGCGTAAAAGCAACACAGCTCATCACCCTGAACACACCATCCCTACTGTCAAACATGGTGGTGGCAGCATCATGGTTTGGGCCTGCTTTTCTTCAGCGGGGACAGGAAAGATGGTTAAAATTGACGGGAAGATGGATGCAGCCAAATACAGGAACATTCTGGAAGAAAAACTTGTGGTATCTGCACAAGACCTGAGACTGGGACGGAGATTTATCTTCCAACAGGACAATGATCCAAAACATAAAGCCAAATCTACAATGGAATGGTTCAAAAATAAACGTATCCAGGTGTTAGAATGGCCAAGTCAAAGTCCAGACCTGAATCCAATCGAGAATCAATGGAAAGAGCTGAAGACTGCTGTTCACAAACACTCTCCATCCAACCTCACTGAGCTCGAGCTGTTTTGCAAGGAAGAATGGGCAAGAATGTCAGTCTCTCCATGTGCAAAACTGATAGAAACATACCCCAAGCGACTTGCGGCTGTAATTGGAGCAAAAGGTGGCGCTACAAAGTATTAACGCAAGGGGGCCGAATAATATTGCACGCCCCACTTTTCAGTTTTTTATTTGTTAAAAAAAGTTTCAATTATCCAATAAATTTTGTTCCACTTCACGATTGTGTCCCACTTGTTGTTGATTCTTGACAAAAAATTAAAATTTTATATCTTTATGTTTGAAGCCTGCAATGTGGCGAAAGGTTGCAAGGTTCAAGGGGGCCGAATACTTTTGCAAGGCACTGTACCATATTATCTACACTCATTATCTCTCTCCTCAGCCACTTCAACCAGATCCTCCAACGGGATCTCAAGGCGTTCCCAAGCCAGCCGAGAGACAGTCTCTCTAGCGTGTCCTGGGTTATCCCTGGAACACCTCTCCACGGAGGCATCCAGTAAGCATTCGAACCAGATGCCCAAGCAACCTCATGTGTCTCCCCTCAACGTGGAGGAATAGCGACTCAACGCTGAGTCCTCCTCGGATGACCGAGTTTCTCACCCTATCTCTAAGGGAGAGCCCGGACACCGTGTGGAGTAAACTAATTTTATCTGCTTGTATCTGGGATCTTGTTCTTTCGGTTACAACACACAGCTCGTGACCCAAGGTGAGGGTAGAAATGTAGATCGACTGGTAAATCGAGATGTTCACCTTTTTGGCTCAGCTCTTTTTTCACCACAACGGACCGATACAGAGTCTGCATCACTTGTGAACATGACCCCAAGATACTTGAACTCCTCCAATTGGGGTAGGATCTCATCTCCGACCCGGAGAGGGGACGCCACCCTTTTCTGACTGAGGACCATGGGAGTCTCGTCATCATTTGATCAGGCGTGTTCAAGGAGGGAGACATGGAAAACAAGCTGGATAGGGGCTCTCGAGGACCGGACGTGGGCACCCCTGCTTTTAACCAAGAATCGAGACTGTTTTACGTCCATATCTATAAAAAATTCGCAGATTTAAGCATTTATTCACAAGAATTTTCACTGGAAAACCTGTTTACATCAGGCGGCCGCTAGCTACATTCAATAACAGACTAGCATTGTACTTCGACATATTTACGTAAAATAAACGCAAGCTGCGCATTTTCTTCTCTTTTAACCATGAATCGAGACTGTTTTACGTCCATATCTATGAAGAATTCGGGGATTAAAGCAATTATACACAAGAATTTTCAATGAAGAAATACATTATGAAGTCTATGAGTGCATGCGTGTTTTTCACATCCTACGCCAGCCTACGTGGCTCCTCCCTTTTTGCGCTTGCTGCTTTTCACACTGGGCTGTCGCTAGTGCTAAACAGGCATTATCGGCAGATTTTTTAAATGAAAAATGGCAGTCCCTGCTGCGGTGAAGACCCTGTCACGTCGTCCCCTACCCAACCGACCCCAGCAGCTCCAAACCCTCGGTGTATTATACATTACAAATGAATGGGGAGCCAGCCTGGGACTCTACGTCCCCATTGTGACTCTCCCTGAAAACCTGAATGAGTGTGTATGTGCCCAAAGTGATGCAAAGTGACAACTGAGTAAGAGTGCATACGTATTTTTCCCTTCTTACGTCAGCCTACGTGGCTCCTCCCTTTTTGCACTTGCTGCTTTTCACACTGGGCTGTCGCTAGTGTGAAATAGCCATTATCGGCAGAGTACCAAAGCAACAGGTGCTGCTCTAATACCCACCCTAAGGACATTTTCCACAACCAGAAGCCTGACAATAAACAGTCATTTGGGCAAATCTCACTTCTTCCGCGGTTAATAACAAAGCAGTTTACAAGAACAAACAGTTGTTCTGGCATTTAAATCGATCATCTAACATCAACAATGAATCAAATTTACATCATCTGGCATTGAAGCATCCAAACTATGGCTTCATGAAAAAAGAAAGCACAATACGGACTTGGAAAAGCTACAAAATCACAAGCTCTTTGTTCTGAACAAGGCAAGAGATGAGCCAATACATTTTTATTTTAAGCAAAGTCCATTAGAGATTTTTTTTCTTCCCCGAAAAGCCTTCAAAGTGTCTGACAGAGTGCGTACTTAAAAAGTTTCTGAAGCGCATTCAAAACCAATTAGCATGCTTAAATAGGCTTTGATCCTTGACTTTGCACTGCTACTCGTGTATGAAAAGTCGGGTAAAATTCCACTCACTTACCCGAGTTAGGCTGTCCGTGTTTGCCGGGCCTCGCCGACTCCCAGCCGTCCACCGATTGGACCTCCAGCAGGTAGGAACTCTTAGTCTCGCGGTCAAAAACTGTCTGCGTGTAGATGAAACCAAGCTCGGGGTCGATACGGAAATACTGGAAGTCCCCGCTTCGATCCTCCAGCAGCGAGTAGGCGATCTAGAAGGTGTTAGTTGTTAGATGTTAGTTGTTCTACAATATGTAGATACGTGCGATTGTGTTTACCTTCCCGTTGAGACCCAAGTCTAGGTCATTGGCGGACACTTGAAAGACCAAAGTTCCTGACTGGGCGCCTTCGGTGACTGAGGCTTCGTAGATGGAGGATGTAAAAAAGGGGACGTTGTCGTTCACGTCTGAAAAAAGAAGGGTGTAACTTGGATTAGTGTGTTTTGTTGGGGTGGGAACATCTGGGTACCTCGTGATACGATAGGCGATACGATAACGACCTCATGATATAAGGATACAACAATTATTAGGAAATCATTCAACTAGTAAACAGAAAAAAAGAGCTGTTGACATCCTTCTGCTGTGAGTTTATCACAAGTAGACGTCCAATCTGGTTGAAGCGGGAGGGAAAGCAGCGAATGAACATCATTTGCCGCCATCCCTCCCACTTCAAATGGATTGGAGGTGAATGGCCGTCAGTGGCAGCCAGTGCGGGGCAAAGAGTTTATTTTGGGTCATTTACGAATCACTTCCTGTTGATTTTAGGGCATTTAAAGGTCACTTCCTATTGATTTGGGGGCATTTATAGGTCACATCCTGTTGATTTGGGTCATTTCAGCATCACTTCCTGCTAATTACGGGTCATTTTATGTTGATTTAGGGTCGTTTCCTGTTGATACTGCGGTATTTCTTGGTCACTTCCTGTTCATCGGTCACTCCCTGCTGATTTTGCCTCACATCCTGAACATTTGGGGTAATTTGCGATTGATTCCGGAGCATTTCAGAGTCATTTCATGTTCATCAGTCACTTCCTGTTGATTAAGGGTCATTTGAGCATCACTTCCTGTTAATTTCAGTAGAGCCGAGAACAGAAAGTGGTATTTAATAATAATTAGTATTCAATTAAATAAAAATATTTAAAAACATTTAATAAATCAGTTTTGCCACATGGCAAAAAAAAAAAAAGCCTCATGGCAAAATCAATTTTGCCACATGGCAAAAAAAAAGCCACATGGCAAAAAAAAAAAAAAGATACATGGCAAAATCCCTTTTGCCACACGGCAAAACAAAAAAAAAATGCCACATGCAACATCAATTTTGCCACATGGCAAAAAAAATGCCGCATGGCTAAAAAAAATGCCACATAGCAAAATAAATTTTGTCACAAGACAAAATCAATTTTGGCACATGGAAATATCACTTTTGCCACATGGCAAAAAAATGCCACATGGCGAAATCAATTTTACCACATGGAAAAAAATGCCACATGACAAAAAAATGCCACATGGGAAAAAAATGCTACATTGCAAAGTCAATTTTATCATATGGCAAAAAAAATGCCACATGGGAAATCAAATTTGTCACATGGCAAAAAAAAAAAAATGCCACACGGCAAAAAAATGCCATATGGCAAAAAAAAAAATGCTATATGTCAAAATCAATTTTGCCACATGGCAAAAAAAAAATGCCCCATGGCGAATTAATTTTGCCACATGGCAAAAAAAATGCCACAGCAAAATAAATTCTGCCACAAGGCAAAATCAATTTTGCCACATGGCAAAAATGCCACATGGCAAAATCATTTTTGTCACATGGCAAAACAATGTCACATGGCAAAATCAATTTTGCCACATGGAAAAAATTGCCACATGACAAAATCAATTTTGCCACATGGCAAAAAAAAAAAAAAAGCCCCATGGCGAATCAATTTTGCCACATGGCAAAAAAAAAATGCCACAGCAAAATAAATTCTGCCATAAGGCAAAATCAATTTTGCCACATGGCAAAAATGCCACATGGCAAAATCATTTTTGTCACATGGCAAAACAATGTCACATGGCAAAATCAATTTTGCCACATGGAAAAAAATGCCACATGACAAAAAAACGCCACATGGGGAAAAAAATGCTACATTGCAAAGTAAATTTTATCACATGGCAAAAAATGGCAGATGGCAAAAAAAAATGCTACATGTCAAAATCGATTTTATGACATGGCAAAAAAATGGCAGATGGCAAAAAAAATGCTATATGTCAAAATCAATTTTGCCACATTGCAAAAAAATGCCACATGTCAAAATCAATTTTGCCACATGGCAAAAAAAAGATGCCGCGTGGCAAAAAAAAAAAATGGCACATGGCAAAAAAAAAATGCTACATGGCAAAATCAATTTTATCACATGGCAAAAAAATGCTACATGGCAAAAATAAAATAAAATAAAATACCACATGGCAAAATCAGTTTTTCCACATGGCAAAAAAAAAACGCCACGTGCCAAAATCCATTTTGCCACATAGAAAATACCACTTTTGACACAAGAACGTGTCCTCAAATGAATAGGAAGTGACTCAAAATCAACAGGAAGTAATCTGTAAGGGTAAGACTGTTCAAAGAAGGAGTTGCAAAGTTTATGTCATGCCATACTATGCTTTTGGGAATTATTAAAAGCTTTTTGTCTGGTCAGGGAGTCGGCCTGAGCGCAGACTGATGGCGCCCCAGGATGAATTCTTCCATTTTAATCAATGACAGCGTAATCCATCTGGACATCTTGAACGACGGATGTCTGGCAACTCAAGAAAAATCTTGTTTTTGGGGGAGGAGGGCGCACGGCAACGAAACTAAAATAATACACACTGTCCTGTCTGTAAGAAAAATAGCCTGCAAGTTAATGCATTCCACTCTGAATGGCCCGGAAATGAGTGTTCATACTTTATCTACAGAATTTCCAGTGTGCACATTGACCTTTTATTTATGACAACACTTTATTTCTGACATTTAAAAATGCATTTGTAATTACAGAGCGCAACCTTTAGTTCATCCAAAGTTACTTTGACGGTCAGACAAGAAGTCTCGGGGCTTCTGCGTCGCTAGTACGCCATGTCCTGACACTTCTTTTGTTCTCTTGCCGAACTGTCAAGCTCAGCGTTCCGACCAAAGGGGGAGCTTTGCTAGGCTGTCGTCCTGACTTCTGAGGGCTGCGCGAAGATGAAAAAGCATCTGAACTCCGGACAAATACGAGGGAACGTCGGGAAGTGTCGGCGAAGGGCGCAGCGTGAAAGATAAAACGGCTTCAAGTGTCAGTGGAACCCACAGACTGTGCCAATGTGGGGGGAAAAGCGCATTTTCTTTCCACTACTGAACCAAAGCATTCGGGTCAAGTTTGAGGCAATAAATCATTCCGCTAGGGAAGCCCTGTTTTTATTTGGCTATTTATTTTGAACCTTTTCATGGAGGACAACCAGGCATTTTCGCGAAAAACTTTATTTTAATCTTCTTAGTCATAGTAATGGCAATATCTAAATAGGAGAAATGTTGAGGTAAGGACAAAAGATAAGACTGTCATAAGACCAAATGAAACACCATGAAGCTTTGAAGCAATTGGCTGAAAAAGCTTCACTGCTTCAAGAAGCTTCATTTTGCCATCACTGCTTCCTTGAGGGAGACAGTCAACCTCTGCTGCCTTCAGCTGTCAACACTGTTGTCGTCCAACATGCCTCCTAGCATGCATTGCAGCGCTATAGATGTAAATAACAATCAAAATTCACGCTCCCTGCTAACTTTTTCTTCAGTTACCAGTTTTTTAATTAATTGCTAGTTATGGGCATTTGGTAACACTTTATTTGACAGTGGCGCCACAAGACTGTCAGAATAACATTATAATAATAAAAAATTCCACATATCAAAATCAATTTTGCCACATACAAAAAAAAAGCCTCATACCAAATTCCATATTGCCACATACAAAAAAATGCCACATAGTTAAATCCATTTTGCCACATACCAAATGAAAATACCACACATTAAAATCCATTTTAGCACATAAAAAAAAAAAAAGCCACATGCCAAAAGCCATTTTGCCACATATAAAAAAAAAAAATGCCACATACCAAATAAAAATTCCACATACCAAAATTCATTATTCCACATACCAAAAAAATGCCACAAGCCAAAATCCATTTTGCTAGATACCAAATAAAAGTGCCACATACCAAAAATGCCACATTCCAAACGCCATTATTCCACATACCAAAAAAATGCCACAACCCAAAATCCATTTTGCTACATACCAAATAAAAGTGCCACATACCAAAAATGCCACATTCCAAACGCCATTTTGCCACATACAAAAAAATGCCACATACAAAATAAAAATGCCACATAGTTAAATCCATTTTGCCACATACCAAATGAAAATACCACACATTAAAATCCATTTTAGCACATAAAAAAAAATGCCACATGCCAAAAGCCATTTTGCCACATATAAAAAAAAAATGCCACATACCAAACAAAAATTCCACATACCAAAATCCATTATTCCACATACCAAAAAAATGCCACAAGCCAAAATCCATTTTGCTACATACCAAATAAAAGTGCCACATACCAAAAATGCCACATTCCAAACGCCATTTTGCCACATACAAAAAAATGCCACATACAAAATAAAAATGCCACATACCAAAATCAATTTTGCCACGTATCCAACAAATGCCACATAACAAAATCCATTTTGCCACATACCAAATGAAAACACCACATACCAAAATCCATTTTGCCACATACAAAAAAAAAATGCCACATGCCAAAATCCATTTTGCCACACACAAAAAAATGCCACATGCCAAAATCCATTTCGCCACATACCAGAAAATATCACATACCAAAACAGTTTTGCCACATACCAAATGAAAACACCACATACCAAATTCGATTTTGCCACATACCAAAGAAATTCTACATGGCAAAATCAATTTTGCCACACACACAAAAAAAAAATGCCACATGCCAAAATCCATTTTGCCACATACCAAATAAAAGTGCCACATACTGAAATCCATTTTGCCACATACCAAAAAGGCCACATTCCAAACGCCATTTTGCCACATACAAAAAATGCCACATACCAAAAATGCCACATACCAAAATCCATTTCGCCACAAACAAATGCCACATACCAAAATCCATTTTGCCACTTACCAAAAAATTGCCACATGCAAAAGCCATTTTGCCACATACCAAAAAATATGCCAAATACCAAAAAATGCCGCGTATAAAAAAATTCCAAATACCAAAAAATGCCACATGCCAAAATCCATTTTGCCACATACCAGAAAATATCACATACCAAAACTATTTTGCCACATACCAAATGAAAACACCACATACCAAATCGATTTTGCCACATACCAAAAAAATGCCACATGCCAAAATCCATTTTGCCACATACCCAAAAAATGCCACATGCCAAAATCCATTTTGCCACATACACCAAAAAAATGCCACATGCCAAAAGGCATTTTTCCACATACCAAAAACCACTTTTCGTTCTCGCCGTCTCTCTAAAATTGATCAAAACTAAAAAGTTACCTAGTGTTGCTTTAAAAGGAACACAGGAAATTTTATGATTTATTAACACCTTTTAATACCACCAATATATTAAAAAACATACATTTTAATGTGAAAAAATTATTGAGCCTCCCTCCTAGGTTGGATAAAGGGCTGGAAGGGGAGTGGTCAAGTTTAGGTTTGCAAAATGGTGGGTTGGGTTCACATTTTTATAGATTACAAAAATAAAATCATGAAATTTAAAACAATTTAAAGGGGAATTTTTGACATTAGGCTTAAACTTTGAATTAGCGGGGGGGGGTTATTAGTCGATGAGTTGATTTCAACAAATTCCGTGCAGTTTGCTAGCTATTAATTAGTTTCAGGGCTCGGGAGTGGCTAAGCTAGCATAAGTCAATGGTCCAGTCATAGCAAGCCAATAAAAAGCAATGTATGCACACATGAAAATCACTGATGACCCATGTTCAAATGGTTCACGTTTATAAACATAGATAAGAAACAAAACAGACCGGAGTACAGCAACATTAAGAAAAAAATCATATCTTCGTCTCCTTTAGAAAGCGTAACAAGTCAAATCTATGGGTTTGAAATGGGCCTCTTCTTTTCAGTGTGACAACAAATCAATTTTTCATTCATACCGGTGCCAAGATGAGGCCGGCGGCATGAATCAAACCGATCAATAGTGGACAAAGGCGTGACATAGAGCCGTGAGGACCACCTTGAAGCTGCAGTGTCAATGAAAGAGACGATTCCACAGAGCCGGTGAGTAAGAGTAAACTTGAATTTTCATCATGTTTGGTGTCCGTCAGGGCCAAAAGTAGCAGTGACATGAAATGAGCAACACTGAGCTCCGTGTTTCGGTTAAAGCTTTTCAGAAGGAGAACAACGTATGATGTGACTGGCCCGGTGGACAAATCTGAGGTATGGTAAGGATTACGACGAGAGTTCGACTGATATGGGATGTACAAATTTTGAAAAAAAATCAGCAGATTCAGGACACATCTAATCTCGATTTTTTAAGAGAATATACAGTGCCTTGCAAAAGTATTCAGCCCCCTTGAATCTTGCAACCTTTCGCCACATTTCAGGCTTCAAACATAAAGATATGAAATTTAATTTTTTTGTCAAGAATCAACAACAAGTGGGACACAATCGTGAAGTGGAACAACATTTATTGGATAATTGAAACTTTTTTAACAAATAAAAAACTGAAAAGTGGGGCGTGCAATATTATTCGGCCCCTTTACTTTCAGTGCAGCAAACTCACTCCAGAAGTTCAGTGAGGATCTCTGAATGATCCAATGTTGTCCTAAATGACCGATGGTGATAAATAGAATCCACCTGAGTGTAATCAAGTCTCCGTATAAATGCATCTGCTCTGTGATAGTCTCAGGGTTCTGTTCAAAGTGCAGAGAGCATTATGAAAACCAAGGAACACACCAGGCAGGTCCGAGATACTGTTGTGGAGAAGTTTAAAGCCGGATTTGGATACAAAAAGATTTCCCAAGCTTTAAACATCTCAAGGAGCACTGTGCAAGCCAACATATTGAAATGGAAGGAGCATCGGACCACTGCAAATCTACCAAGACCCGGCCGTCCTTCCAAACTTTCTTCTCAAACAAGGAGAAAACTGATCAGAGATGCAGCCAAGAGGCCCATGATCACTCTGGATGATCTGCAGAGATCTACAGCTGAGGTGGGAGAGTCTGTCCATAGGACAACAATCAGCTGTACACTGCACAAATCTGGACTTTATGGAAGAGTGGCAAGAAGAAAGCCATTTCTCAAAGATATCCATATAAAGTCTGGTTTAAGGTTTGCCACAAGCCACCTGGGAGACACACCAAACATGTGGAAGAAGGTGCTCTGGTCAGATGAAACCAAAATTGATCTTTTTGGCCACAATGCAAAACGGTATGTTTGGCATAAAAGCAACACAGCTCATCACCCTGAACACAACATCCCCACTGTCAAACATGGTGGTGGCAGCATCATGGTTTGGGCCTGCTTTTCTTCAGCAGGGACAGGGAAGATGGTTAAAATTGACGGGAAGATGGATGCAGCCAAATACAGGAACATTCTGGAAGAAAACCTGTTGGTATCTGCACAAGACCTGAGACTGGGACGGAGATTTATGTTCCAACAGGACAATGATCCAAAACATAAAGCCAAATCTACAATGGAATGGTTCAAAAATAAACGTATCCAGGTGTTAGAATGGCCAAGTCAAAGTCCAGACCTGAATCCAATCGAGAATCTGTGGAAAGAGCTGAAGATTGCTGTTCACAAACACTCTCCATCCAACCTCACTGAGCTGGAGCTGTTTTGCAAGGAAGAATGGGCAAGAATGTCAGTCTCTCGATGTGCAAAACTGATAGAAACATACCCCAAGCGACTTGCAGCTGTAATGTGGAGCAAAAGGTGGCGCTACAAAGTATTAACGCAAGGGGGCTGAATAATATTGCACGCCCCACTTTTCAGTTTTTTATTTGTTAAAAAAGTTTAAATTATCCAATAAATTTTGTTCCACTTCACGATTGTGTCCCACTTGTTGATTCTTGACAAAAAATTAAAATTTTATATCTTTATGTTTGAAGCCTGAAATGTGGCGAAAGTTTGAAAGATTCAAGCGGGCAGAATACATTTGCAAGGCACTGTATGAATCTGATAGTTTTTTTTTTTTTTTTTTAAGTGCGTACGACAGGATAAAAAAAAAAAGTCTTAAATAGCATTATTATGTAAATTATAGTCATATTTTGAGACGATTTGACAATATACAACAATTTGGCAAAGTGCAGATTACGAGAAATTACCGTATTGGCCCGAATATAAGACAGCCCTGATTATAAGACTACCCCCTCTTTTTCAAGACTCAAGTTTGAAAAAAGACTTTTAGAACACCGAATTAATTTTTATACAGAAAATAATTACAGTACATCTGAAACAAATGATTATAACATATTTGAGAGAAAAAGCATGTTATTTTGCCTCATTCAAAACTCAATATCGGAACATTTAAATATGTAAACTAAAGATGTCCCGATCGATCGGGTCCGATCACTTCAATTTCGAAGTATCGGAATTGGCAAAAAAATATCGGACATGCCTTTTTAAATATGTATTTTTTAATTAAATCGTTTTCTAATTGTATTTAACGTTACAGACAAAATGTCTTACGTTCAACTTTAGTTTTGGCTTAAAGTAGGGCTATCAAATTTATCGCGTAAACGGCGGAAATTAACTTTTTAAAAATTAATCACGTTAAAATATTTAATGCAATTAACGCATGCGCTGCACGACCCACTCACGCATTGTCGCGTTCAATCTATAATGGCGCCGTTTTACCTATATGTAGAGCTAACGGGCAGCGTAAAATGTGTAGAGAGAATTTTGGCAGTCTTTGGAGCCTCTTTTTAATTGGCTAAAGCCTTAAAATCCCTCTCTCAACAATTAGAAATATCGTGGGAAGCAATGTGGGGAAGAACGGTAGTAGTTGATCTTTTCCTTAACACCCTATGTTATTTCCTAACACAGAGAAGATACAGTGCCTTGCAAAAGTATTCGGCCCCCTTGAATCTTGCAACCTTTCGCCACATTTAAGGCTTCAAATATAAAGATATAAAATTTTAATTTTTTGTCAAGAATCAACAACAAGTGGGACACAATCGTGAAGTGGAACAAAATTTATTGGATAATTTAAACTTTTTTAACAAATAAAAAACTGAAAAGTGGGGCGTGCAATATTATTCAGCCCCCTTGCGTTAATACTTTGTAGCGCCACCTTTTGCTCCAATTACAGCTGCAAGTCGCTTGGGGTATGTTTCTATCAGTTTTGCACATCGAGAGACTGACATTCTTGCCCATTCTTCCTTGCAAAACAGCTCGAGCTCAGTGAGGTTGGATGGAGAGTGTTTGTGAACAGCAGTCTTCAGCTCTTTCCACAGATTCTCCATTGGATTCAGGTCTGGACTTGGACTTGGCCATTCTAACACCTGGATACGTTTATTGTTGAACCATTCCATTGTAGATTTGGCTTTATGTTTTGGATCATTGTCCTGTTGGAAGATAAATCTCCGTCCCAGTCTAGGTCTTGTGCGGATACCAACAGGTTTTCTTCCAGAATGTCCCTGTATTTGGCTGCATCCATCTTCCCGTCAATTTTAACCATCTTCCCTGTCCCTGCTGAAGAAAAGCAGGCCCAAACCATGATGCTACCACCACCATGTTTGACAGTGGGGATGGTGTGTTCAGGGTGATGAGCTGTGTTGCTTTTACGCCAAACATATCGTTTTGCATTGTGGCCAAAAAGTTCAATTTTGGTTTCATCTGACCAGAGCACCATCTTCCACATGTTTGGTGTGTCTCCCAGGTGGCTTGTGACAAAATTTAAACTAGACTTTTTATGGATATCTTTGAGAAATGGCTTTCTTCTTGCCACTCTTCCATAAAGGCCAGATTTGCGCAGTGTACGACTGATTGTTGTCCCATGGACAGACTCTCCCACCTCAGCTGTAGATCTCTGCAGTTCATCCAGAGTGATTATGGGCCTCTTGGCTGCATCTCTGATCAGTTTTCTCCTTGTTTGAGAAGAAAGTTTGGAAGGACGGCCGGGTCTTGGTAGATTTTCAGTGGTCCGATGCTCCTTCCATTTCAATATGATGGCTTGCACAGTGCTCCTTGAGATGTTTAAAGCTTGGGAAATCTTTTTGTATCCAAATCCGGCTTTAAACTTCTCCACAACAGTATCTCGGACCAGCCTGGTGTGTTCCTTGGTTTTCATAATGCTCTCTGCACTTTAAACAGAACCCTGAGACTATCACAGAGCAGGTGCATTTATACGGAGACTTGATTACACAAAGGTGGATTCTGTTTATCATCATCGGTCATTTAGGACAACATTGGATCATTCAGAGATCCTCACTGAACTTCTGGAGTGAGTTTGCTGCACTGAAAGTAAAGGGGCCGAAAAAAATTGCACGCCACACTTTTCAGTTTTTTATTTGTTAAAAAAGTTTAAATTATCCAATAAATGTTGTTCCACTTCACGATTGTGTCCCACTTGTTGTTGATTCTTGACAAAAAAATTAAATTTCATATCTTTATGTTTGAAGCCTGAAATGTGGCGAAAGGTTGCAAAATTCAAGGGGGCCGAATACTTTTGCAAGGCACTGTATATCAATTGGTGCCACTACGCACAGTCATGGTTGCACTTCCCATCACCCATTTGAGCAGAACAGTTAAATGGCTACAGTATCATTTACTGAAAGCTCAACAAATACACTAGATGGCAGTATTTAGTCACAATTGACAAAGTCACATTTATCCTTTAAGAATTACAAGTCTTTCTATCCGTGGATCCCTCTCACAGAAAGAATGTTAATAATGTAAATGCCATCTTGAGGATTTATTGTCATAATAAACAAATACAGTACTTATGTACTGTATGTTGAATGTATATATTCGTCCGAGTTTTATTCATTTTTTCCTTAATGCATTGCCAAAATGTATATGATCGGCAAAAATTATCGGGAATGATTGGAATTGAATCGGGAGGGGGAAAAAAAAGCAATCCGATCGGAAAATATCGTGATCGGCAGATACTCAAACTAAAACGATCGGATCGGGAGCAAAAAAACATGATCGGAACAACCCTAAAACAAAGAAAAAATGTCCATCAATCGGTACGCTATATTGGTTGACCGATATATCGGTCGACCTCTAATTAGAACCAGTAATTATTGTCACGGTATTATGTGTCATGTACGGGACGGAGGACCCAGTTGCGTATCGCAGACACAGGATTTTATTGATGTTGACAGGCAAGGGAAAACTATCAGGTCAAGCGGCAATGGTGAGTTGACATGCCAGCATATGTTGAATCGCTGACGACCTGACACTGTCTGTTGTCTGCTCGATGCTTATATAGTGTTCTCAGTTGTTCCTTGTGACATAATAAAGGGTACTCAGTAATATGTGACAAGAGCTTTGTGATGCATGAGTGTGAAGCAATATGCTGAAATATCAAAAGGTGTCACATTAATATGTGATGAAACATAATTATATGATGAAACATTACTAGCTGAAACCTTGATACATGACAATTATGGGCTAAATTTAGGAATTAGGGGATATTATTAAGATTAGGAAGATTTGGGGGATTATTGGGGTTGACCTACCCGTTACGTTGACGTAGACCGTGGTGAAGGCAGCCAATGGCACGGCGGCGACGTTCTGCGCTCGGACCCTCAACATGAAGTTGCGGGTGGTCTCGTAATCCAGAGGTTCCGCCACAAGAATGGAGGCTGAGCCATCTTCCCGGTTAGGCGTCAAGTAGAAGCGGACGGGCATGTTGGTCTCCGGGACCATGCCGTCCTCCAGATTGTAGGTTACCCTCGGGTCGCCCAATGGGGAGGTGGCTTTGATGGTCTGTTTGGGGAGAGATTTTTAAAAATCCTTTAGACTAGTGGTGTGACAATATATTGTTACTGTGATACTTTAGGTTATTGATACAGTGGTATGAAAAAGTATCTAAACCTTTTGGAATTTCTCACATTTGTGCATGAAATCACCAATAAATGTGATCTGATCTTTGTCAAAATCACATGGATGAAAAAACTGTCTGCTTTAACTAAAACCACCCAAACATTTATAGGTTTTCATTTTTTAATGAGGATAGAATGCAAACAATGACAGAAGTGAACCGTCACATTTAATATTTTGTGGTCCCCCTTTTGGTAGCAAAAACTTCAACCGGAGGCTTCCTGTAGCTGTAGATCAGTCAGGCACATCGATCAGGACTAATCTTGGCCAATTATTTGCTACAAAACTGCTGTAGTTCAGTCAAATTCCTGGGATGTGTGGCATGAATCGCTGTCTTTAGGTCATGCCACAGCATCTCAGTGGGGTTCGAGTCTGGACTTTGACTTGGCCACTCCAGAACGTGTATTTTGTTCTTCTGAAATGCATCTGAAATTGATTTACTTCTATGTTTTGGATCATTGTCTTGTTGCAGCATCCATCCTCTTTTTAGCTTCAACTGTCTGCAAGATTGCCTCAGGTTTTCCTGCAAAACATCCTGATACACTTTTGAATTCATTCTTCCATTAATGATTGTAAGTTGTCCAGGCCCTGAGGTAGCAAAACAGCCCCAAATCATGATGCTCCCTAAACCATGCTTCACAGTGGGGATGAGGTGTTGATGTTGTTGAGGTGTTACATTTTCTTCCACACATGATGTTTGTTACTCCCAAACAATTCAACTTTAGTTTCATCAGTCCACAAAATATTTTGCCAAAACCTCTGTGGAGTGTCCAAGTTTATTTTGTTTTGCGAACTTTAAACAGAAAACAATGTTTTTTTAGACGGCAGTGGCTTCTTCCGTGGAGTCCTCCCATGAACACCATTCTTGGCCATGGTTTTGTGTGCACAGAGATATTGGACTGTGCCAATGGTTTCTATAAATCCTTAGCAGACACTCTAGGATTCTTTTGTACCTCTCTGCGTATTCTGCGCTGACTTCTTAGCGTCACCTTTGGTGGACAGCCACTCCTTGGGAGAGAAACAACTGTGCCAAACTCTCGTTTGTAGACAACTTCTCTGACTGTCGATTGATGAGCATCCAGACTTTTAGAGATGGATTTGTATCCTTTTCCCGCTTTATACAAATCAACAACCCTTGATCGCTGATCTCCAGACAGCTTTTTTTGACCGAGCCATGATGCACATCAGACAATGCTTCTCATCAACACATTTCTTTCCAGGTGTGTATTTTATAGTGGGCAGCGCAGCTTTAAAACACTCATCAGTGATTGGGCACACATCTGACTTAAAATGTTTGGTATAGATTGGTTTCAATTGCTCTTTAAGTCTCCTTAGGCAGAGGGTTCACTTACTTATTTTTCCCTCTTGTTTGCATGCCATCTTCATTAAAATATGAAAATCTATAAATGTCTGGGCTGCCATATGTGAAAATAACTGCCATACGCAAAAAAAAAACTGCCATGTCAAAAAAAAAAAAAAACTGCCATATGACAGAAGCCATTTTGCCATATGTCAAAAAAAAAAAAAAAAAAAGACTGCCATATGCCAAAAAAACTGCTACATTTCAAAACATATTTTGTAATATGCAAAAACTGCCATATGTAAAAAGAAAAAAAAAAAGCTTCCATATGTCAAAATAACTGCCATATGTCCAAAAAAACTGTCATATACCAAAAGCCATTTTGCCATATGTAAAAAACAAAAACTGCCATATCATATGACAAAAAACTGCTACATTCCAAAACATATTTTGTCATGTGCAAAAACAACTGCCATATGTGAAAATAACTGTCATATGCTAAAAAAAAATGCCATGTCAAAAAAAAACTGCCATATGCCAGAAGCCATTTTGCCATAGGTAATAAAAAAAAAAAAAAAAACTGCCATATGCTGAAAAAGTGCTACATACCAAAAGCCATTTAGCCATATGCAAAAACTGCCCTGTGCCAGAAGCCATTTTCCATATGTAAAAAAAAAACCTGCCATATGCCAAAAAACTGCTACATACCAAAAGCCATTTTGCCATATGCAAAACAACTGCCATATGTTAAAAAAAAAAAAAAAAAAAAAAAAAAAAAAACCTGCCATGTGCCAAAGAACTACCATATATCAAAAGCCATTTTGCCATATGTAAAAACAACTGCAATATGCCAAAAGCCATTTTGCCATGTGTTAAAAAAAACAACTGCCATATGCCAAAAAACTGCTATATACAAAAAGCCATTTGGCCATATGCAAAAACTGCCACGTCAAAAAAACAAAACAAAAAAAAACTGCCATATGCTAGAAGCTGTTCAGCCATATGAAAAAACAACTGCAATATGTAAAAAAAAAAAAAAAAAAAAAGCTGCCATATGCCAAAAGCAGTTTTGCCATATGTCTAAACAACTGCCATATGCTAATAAAAGCTGCCATATGTGAAAAAACTGCTACATGCCAAAAGCCATTTAGTTAAAGCAGACACTGAATTTTCATCTGTGTGAGTTTGACAAAGATCAGATCACATTTGATGGTGATTTTATGCAGAAATGCGAGAATTTCCAAAAGGTTCAGATACTTTTTCATACCACTGTGTAGTTTGTCAAGTGGTCATTATTGTTGACAAAAAACAACCTCCACGAATTGTCCTAAAATTTACAAGAAGTGACCAAAACTATACAGCAATTGACCCAGAAATGGCCAAAAATTACCCGTTAATGCCCCAAAACAGACAGGAAGTTATTCAAAATCAACAGGGGGATTTAGCGATAAACATGAAGTGGCCCAGAAATGACAGAATTCATCCAAAATGTACATGAAGTGATCTAGTAATGCCCCAAAATGTACAGAAAGTGACCCTAAATGAAAAGGAAGCAGGGGTGAAAGTGGGCCAGAACGGTCAGGAACGCAGTTCCGGGATAAGATTCAGGGCCGGAATCCTGTTCCGGTACACGGTGCTTTGATTAAAAAAATATGACGGCATCTGTCAAAACACTATGTAAAAAAAAAAAATACAAAGCTGCCACACATGCATTTCATCTCCAAGAAGAAAACAATCTACCAACATCAGATTTATATACACAAGTGTTAAAGACAAGAACAATAAAGTGCTTGTGTAGCGTAATCTGTTTCCACCGATATTTATTATATGGAGGTTTCCCCAGCTGCTGCAGGTATCTGAGTCTGACAATGACGAGCCACGTCAATGTGCTAGAGCTGAAACGAATACTCGAGCAACTCGAGTTTAAAAACTGATCCAAGTAATTTTATTCACCTCGAGTAATCGTTTATTTTGACAGCTCTAAGGATCACGTTTTGCTCGGACTACTTTTAATGAGGGACAACGCGCTGGTCACGTGCGTAGAGGAAGAGGCAAAAAAAAAAAAAAAAACTTACTGCAGCCGACAGCCGCTACAAACGACGCCGACGTTGCTAAATACTAGCCCGCACGATGCTACGTTGGTAGCAGGTAGCGTCTGATGAGTCACATGTATGTTGAACTAGAGACAGACTCGGCCGCGTCTGGGCAGCGTTAGTAAACAGCCGCCATCTTAAAGCAGTAGAGCGCTAAGCGCTAATAAAGAGCGCTAAGCGCTAATAAATAAGATTAACGTCACCGTCACTAGCTCACGTAACGTTAGCCCTGCGGAGGGCTAGGTTTCTATTAATTATGACCACTGTCGATGCGTGGCTAACGTGTCTTACATACAGGCTTTAACATAACATATCGTTGTGGAGTGATGAGGGTGTAAAATAAAAACTCAATAATGCTAACTATCAATTTTAGCTCAGTAGTCATTGCTGGATAAAACACCAAGTAGCACTGGTCCCTAATGTGCTCCAATACAGCCTGTATCATACATTTATTTTGAACACTACAAAAACTCCAAATCCTATCAGGACTTACAGTTTAGACTTACTTAAAACTTAACTAGAACTTAAAAATGGCTTGAGACAAATAGAAATTCAATTGAAACACGTGGGAAAAAAATCCTAACTTTTAAGTGATGTGATGTGTGTTATCAAGCGTAACGGCATTTTATATATAAATAAATAAATAAATAAATAAATATATATATATATATATATATATATATATATATATTTATTTATATCTCGCGTTAACGGGCGGTAATTTTTTTTTAAAAATTAATCACGTTAAAATATTGACGCAATTTACGCACATGTCCCGCTCAGACAGTATTCTGCCTTTTGGTAAGTTTTACAGCAAGGCTTTTTGTGCTGTCCAACAGCGAACTCTTGTGGTCGCTTTGCGACATGGTTTATTGTTCAAAATATCTTCAAAATATATTTCATTTCACTGCATAATATAAGTCATTTGTACTTATTTTTCTGAATGTACAGTATGTTACTTATATCATTATTAAAAAACACAACAAAAAGTAAATGTTTACATTAACTTCCATTTTAATATACATCTTATGTTCTTAAGTAGTAAGGATTAGCATTTAGTATGTGAGGAAATGAGGAAAAATAAAAATTAGGAGATGGAGATTGGGGTTTTGTTAACTTTTATTTTGCAAATCATTGAAAAAAATTTTGATTTAAAATCAATTTTTGTATGTGATAGAAGTAACTGACCAAAACAGTTTTCTTTGCATTTCAGTAGTTCTGAACCCCCCCCCAAAAAAAAAAAAAAAAATTGCATACATAAAAATTTCTGGCTCCTTCGAGTTCCGGCAAGAAATTCTAAACACTTTCACCCCTGGAAGGAAGTGACCCGAAATTAAAATGTGATGCGGAAATGACCCAAAAATCAACAGGAAGTGACCAAAGTATAGGAATGGACCTCGGAATGCCCTAAAATGTGCAAGAAGTGAACCAAAATAGCAACAGGAAATTATTCAAGAACAGGTCACCCACAAAGGCCCTAAAATTAGCAGGAAATGTTGTTTTTAAGAGTTTAAGTGTGTTTTAATTTTTGAATTAAGTGATCTGGAAAGGCCGTAAATCAACAGGGAATGATCCAAAATAAAAAGGAAGTACCACCGAATGCTCTAAAATCTACAGAAAATCAAACAAAATCAACAAAGTTTAACCTAACATGACTCTTGCAGAGTTTTGCCCTATGAATAAGATTAAAATGAAATTTGGGGAATTTTCCTCAACAATCACAATAGCCCTGATGTTCCAAAGTGCACAGAGAAATAACCAATCTCTGTCACGTTAGCATTAAATTGTACGTCCTGGTCCAGATTAAATCTTTTAATCTATTCTCGCCTCCAGAGGCCTCCTGGCACATTCAGCTCTTCTACTTAGCGGAAAGCGATCAGCCCCCCGTGCTTTACGACGCAATAACATAAAGTCAAATATTAGGGCCGTAAATCTCCCGCAAGGCTACGACCTGGCCAAACCCCGGCGGGATCTAACAACGCCAGGCGTCCCCGCCACTCCCCTCTCATCCTTGCTTCGCTAATTAAAAGGAAAGCTTTGCAAAAGACGCCGCCGTACGCTTCCAATTAAACTCAAAAACGCCATTTCGGACAGGACTGCGGTGACCTCGCGCAATCGGGTCAAGCCTCCGAGTGTGGAGGCTGGCGTAATGAGACGCCGGCTGGCAAACATGCCCGATTAAAGACGGGAAGAACTGCCGTTTTCAAGGCGGAGGCATTAGCAACATGCCCGTTGGCGTGATGCGAACATAGTGAAGTATCACAAATCAAATCCCTGGGACATAACTAGTTATGCACAGATACCGTTTTTTGGTCCTGTTCAGCTGCTTAGACACGGAGAAGAACCTGAGTGTCCTTATGGTGTGAACAATTTGAATGTATCACATGGGAGTTTGGAGAAATCGGCAAATACAAACAGGTTATGGGGTACAGAAAGGAAGGAAGCACACAGAAGAGAAGAAGAACAAACTACAACTAGCCCTGCAAGCAGAACTCAACGGGCCCGCGGGAGTCCTGTGTTGTTTTCTCCAATTTTTTTTCAGTGATTTTTTTTTTTTTTTGTGGGGGGGGGGGGGGGGGGGGGGTCATTAGTTTTTTTTCCCCTAATCGGTCCTAGTCCTAGTCGGTCTCGTAAAAAAGGCCATTTCCTGTTTCCAGCAGGGGGCACCAGGCCTAATGGGTGATATTTCAATGAAATCGAGTTCAGGCTGGGATACATCACGTACAGTTGTGGTCAAAAGTTTACATACACTTGTGAAGAACATAATGTCATGGATCTCTTGAGTTTCCGGTTATTTCTACAACTCTGATTTTTCTCTGATAGAGTGATTGGAACAGATACTTCTTTGTCACAAAAAAGTTTGGTTCTTTTATGACTTTATTATGGGTGAACAGAAAAAGTGATCAAATCTGCTGGGTCAAAAATATACATACATGGATCTGAAAAAGCGAATCATTGACTTGAACAAGTCAGGAAAGTCACTTGGAGCCATTTCAAAGCAGCTGCAGGTCCCAAGAGCAACAGTGCAAACAATTGTTTGTAAGTACAAAGTGCATGGCACTGTTTTGTCACTGCCACGATCAGGAATAAAACGCAAGCTATCACCTGCTGCTGAGAGAAAATTGGTCAGGACGGTGAAGATTCAAACGAGAATCACCAAAAAGCAGATCTGCCAAGAATTAGAAGCTGCTGGAACACAGGTGTCAGTGTTCACAGTCAAGCGTGTTTTGCATCTCCATGGACTGAGAGGCTGCCGTGCAAGAAGGAAGCCCTTGCTCCAAAAGCGGCACCTTAAGGCTCGACTAAGGTTTGGTGCTGATCACATGGACAAAGATAAGATCTTCTGGAGGAAAGTTCTGTGGTCAGACGAAACAAAAATCGAGCTGTTTGGCCACAATGCCCAGCAATATGTTTGGTTTGCTTGGGCTTTAACCCCAAGTACACCATGCCTACCGTCAAGCACAGTGGTGGTAGTATTATGCTGTGGGGCTGTTTTGCTACCAATGGAACTGGTGCTTGACAGAGAGTAAATGGGATAATGAAGAAGGAGGATTACCTTCAAATTCTTCAAGATAACCTAACGTCATCAGCCCGAAGATTGGGTCTTGGGCGCAGTTGGGTGTTCCAACAGGACAATGACCTCAAACACACATCAAAAATGGTAATGGAATGGCTAAATCAGGCTAGAATTAGGTTTTCGAATGGCCTTCCCAAAGTCATGACTTGAACTTGTGGACAATGCTGAAGAAACAAGTCCATGTCAGAAAGACATCAAATTTAACTGAACAATTCTGTCAAGAGGAGTGGTCAAAGATTCAACCAGAAGCTTGCCAGAAGCTTGTGGATGGCTACCAAAAGCGCCTAATTGAAGTGAAAACGGCCAAGGGACATGTTACCAAATATTAGCGCTGCTGTATGTATATTTTTGACCCAGCAGATTTGATCACTTTTTTCTGTTCACCCATAATAAAGTCATAAAAGAACCAAACTTCATGAGTATTTTTTGTGACAAAAAAGTATCTGTTCCAATCACTCTATCAGAGAAAAATCAGAGTTGTAGAAATAACTGGAAACTCAAGAGAGCCATGACATTATGTTCTTCACAAGTGTATGTAAACTTTTGACCACAACTGTACATGCCAAATCTGAAAACGATTGAACATTATTTGGGTGAGTTATTAGTCATTTTCTGAATTTGGTGTTTTGTCAAAACAATGTCCGACTTTGGCACCCCATCGACTTTGGCACGATAAAAAATACATCGTATCTTTTTTTTCTCCTACAGATGAAGTAGCAGAGTGTGAAGCAACAGCTTTAATGAGTCAAAGCAGTTCTTCACCGCTGTCATCAGATGAACCAATTTATCGCTAATATATTTCATTGCAAAGTACAAAGTATTTTTTTCTCACACAGAAGAAGTAGCAGAGTGTGAACCCTAAACCCTAACCCTGACACACACACAAAAAAAACGCCCCGCAAAGGTCAGCCCGTGAATGAAAACTCACCATTTTGATATGTGCAAATTTTAGTGAGTTTTCAAGCATGTTCAGAACTTCAAATTGGCCATTTTCATTTGCCCTGAAGAAGCCCTAACCCTAACCCTACACCCTAACCCTAATCCCCAAATAACCCCGACTTTGGTACTCCGCCCAGGTCAGCCCCGTGAATGAAAACTCACCATTTTGATAACTTAACATCTCATATGTCTCATGAAGAGTCTCACCAATTTTGAGGAGGATCCAACTAACTGCCTCGGCGCAATGGTCTCAAACGTGCACCCTGGTTTTCGACAAAAATGGCATGTTTTTCAATATTCAATCCAAAATACCCGATTTCCTGTTGGTTTTGGAATATGGGTGCAAGAGACTTTTTGAAGCATTTTTACACAAGGTATCAACTCCCCAAATTTCATCGCTCTACGTTGAAAAAACCTAAATGGAGAGGCCTTTTTTTTAAATTCCAGGCGGCGCCACTGAGCCAGTTTGTGACATTTTTTCACAACGTTGCCAAATTGTCGAAATTTTCGCGAATCCACAAATTTTGGTGAGTTTTTGAGCATGTTGAGATAATAATAATCCTTAGAAGAACAATAGGGCCTTTGCAACATGTTGGTGCTCGGGCCCTAACAAGAAATACATTATTACATGCCTATACGACACTAAGAACATAGCGGTGCTATCGTTAGCTAATTAACCTGTGAACACCATTGGGGATTGAGCTGATAATTAAGAAGGAGGAGGGAATTGATTAGGCAGGTTGGAGCGTACACAACTCGGCAATGTAAGATGGGTATTGTTTAAATCACCCTTAACCCTGTAGGCCAGCGTTGTAGAATTACATTTTTATTTTTTGTAAAAAAGGGTTGAAATGTTTTTTGTTGTTGTTGTTTTTTTACATTAAAATAGTCATTGGGTCCTACTGTTCAGTCTCACAATAGGTGTGGATAGCAAATTTGTATATAAGCCCTGCCCACACTTCCAGGACTTTCAGAATCTGCAGAACTTTGGCTGTGCAACAACACTTTGGTTCCTTGGACTGGATTTATCAGATTTCAGTAAGTATAATGCCTTGTTTTTTTTTGTTTTTGTTTTTTGTTGTTGTTGTTGTAATCATTACACTTACTAGACCATGTACATATGCAATTATTGTCAAATACATTCATCAAATGTAAATTAGAGCATCTTGTGTATATGTTGTAATTTTACAACCCTGGCCCTTGGGTAGTCAAAATGGCCATGGCGTAGGTTTACAAGTTACCTGGCTAAGTGTAGCCTAAATTTTGACAGGGACCTTCTATTTTTCCCAATATATTTTAAAATTACACACATATAGTACAGTTTCCAGATATACTGTAGTAGTTTCTTTTGTTATCTTTTTACATACGTTTCTTTATTGAATAAAAAGCGTGGTAACATTTCATAATAACTATCCGTTTTATTAGTTAATAGATCATTAGTAAACTGCTGATAAATCATTTATTGTTGATTTGTAAAGTATTTGTTAACAGTTTGTTTAGCATTTACAGGGTGTTCTCAACCTGAAACACAGTTTGTGTAGAAACGTTTCAAGTTTTTGTGTGTAACGTTTGGCATTTCTATCTTTTCAGGTTAAGAAATGCCGTTCACTTCAAAAGAAAAGACATTTTGCAGGCAGCGCTCATGTTGCACATTTATGAAAATCTGCCATAGAACAAACAAATATTTGTACTTTTCTTTGTATATTTAACCAATAAAACTTATGACCTTCAACATACAGTGTATATAGTTTTATTAAGATCCATCAACTAGCATGGGCTTTTAGAATGGGGTCAACTATATTGGAACACCCTATAAATGCTTAACAAACTGTTAACAAATACTTCCATCATAGGCAATATGACAATTATAGCTCCATACATACAAGAAACTGCAACTAAATATTTAGAGAGATTGAGACAGCTGTTCTTCGTCAATGCTGTAATGTCAGACAGTCCTCCACAACAAATCCCCAGAAAAAAGTGCTCTGATATCTTTTTTTTCTTTATTTATTTTCCTTTCAAGCAAGACACATCCAAACAAACATACAGCATTTATATGTGTTTAAATTTAATTCAAACCGAAAAGAAAAGCGCAGACGGTAGAAGCCGAAGCTTATTGAATCCCGCCCCGAGTATACCATAGGACGCAGAAATTATCTAATAACAACTTTTGACATTTCAGATTGTGTAGTGATTAGAAGGTTTTTTTTCCCGTTTTTTTTTTTACCCTCCCCTTGATTGTTCATTTTCCGAATAGTCCTTGTCAATCGCGGCGATGAGCTCGTTATGTTAATTAAATCCAGTAGATTAGTTCAGAATTCAGAGGTTAGTTCTTTCAGTTTATTCGATCCTGAAGACAGGGAATAACTCAGGACTGATGGCAGGCCGTGTCCGCCACCCCATTTCGTCGATTTAATCCTCGTTGCAGTTTTCATACCTTGCTGCATTCCAATGAACATTCATCTCCAGGTTTCGCTGCTCCGTAGTAATTTTCATTACCATTTTGGTTGTGGCAGCGTTATATGCGGCTAGATCATTCTTCCCCAGTAATAAGTCATTCCAGGCATTGATGATACTGGCGTGCACGCCGCCGATAGCGCTAGTCGCAGTAGTGGCCAATTCCACTGATCTCTTTTAGCTTTCCGACACGTTCATGATGATCCGACGAATCAAGTGGGCTCCAAGCCCCTGCAGATACACATCCTCGATGTCTTCAACTTCGAGTGTGGTCAGACACAGCGGCCGCCATTTTCCTCAGCTATCCTCCATATCCAGACTTGAAAGTGTTTCCCGGGTAGGCGCGTTGTCCAGGTTCAGATCGCATCGTAGAGAAGGTCTTGTCCAGGGCAGTCAGTGACCAATTGACCAGTTCCATGTCTTTTCAGAATGTCACAATACTACTAGGGTTGTTCCGATCATGTTTTTTTGCTCCCGATCAGATCCCATTCGTTTTAGTTTGAGTATCTGCCGATCCCGACATTTCCCGATCCGATTGCTTTTTTTCCCTCCCAATTCAATTCCAATCATTCCCGATAATTTTTCCCGATCATATACATTTTGGCAAGAAAAAAATGAATAAAACTCGGACGAATATATACATTCAACATACAGTACATAAGTACTGTTTTTGTTTATTATGACAATAAATCCTCAAGATGGCATTTAAATTATTAACATTCTTTCTGTGAGAGGGATCCACGGATAGAAAGACTTGTGACTTTGTATATTGTGACTAAATATTGCCATCTAGTGTATTTGTTGAGCTTTCAGTAAATGATAGTGTAGGTATGCCCAAATGCATGATGGGAAGTGGAACCATGACTGTGTGTAGTGCTTCCAATTGATATACTCTGCGTTGGGAAATAACATAAGGTGTTAAGGAAGACATCAATTGCTACCTTGCTTCCCCACATTGCTTCCCATGATATTTCTAATCGTAGGAAGAGGGATTGTAAGGCTTTAGCCAATTAAAACAAGGCTCCAAAGGCTGCCAAAATTCACTCTACTCATTTTACGCTGCCTTTTATCGCTCTATATAGGTAAAACTGCGCCATTACAGATTGAGCGCGACAATGCGTGAGTGGGTCGTGCAGCGCATGCATTAATTGCATTAAGTATTTTAACGTGATACATTTTTTAAAAAATTAATTCCCACCGTTATTAGGATAAATTTGATAACCCTACCTTAAGCCTAAATTAAAGACTCTGGATGAGTGTAACATATTATGTATGTAACGTTAAATACAATAAGAAAACGATTTAAATTAAATAAAATATATATTAAAAAAGGCATGGCCGATATTTTTTTGCTGATTCCGATACTTTGAAAATGACGTGATCGGACCCAATCAATCGGGATCGGGACATCTCTAAATAGTACTATTAAAAGTCAGCTGTCTGTACATTTACAGAGCCAAATGTGTATCTGTCCTTGTGATGTCTGGTTGAGTTCTGTTTGCATTAGCTTTAAGTTTTTTTGTTTTTTTCTACCCTCCTTTGTTTTGGGTACACTTGGTTTTCTTCCCAATTTTGGTTCCCAATTTTGTCAAATCGTGCACAATTTGATCACATTAGACAAACATACTGAGCAGTTACCAAAAACTAAAACATACTCTACATAGGTTGTCCGCCTGATTGCCTGCCTGAGCGGTCCACTGTCTGACAAAAGCCAAGGCAGCCTGCCCTGCAAATACTCAAGATGCTAAATGGAGCAATCGAACCCTGTGGTTTTGCTTGTGGGAATAGGAATGACTAATGAGGACCTCAATGCTCACAAAAGATATGCTGATTAGAGTCAGATGACCCTTCTCTGGGTACAAAAGTGACTTGTGTCAACTGACCCACCCTTGGTAGTTATCTGTGACTTTGAAGAATAGTGTTACTCTGTTTTATTTTTTAATGGAACTGTTCAACCGATCGGCACCGTTCGAATATCGAAACGACCGGAATTTTCACGCAACATAGGGAATTTTAGAAAACGACCCCGAAAAATTTTCCGTTTGCCCGTAATCGCCGATTTTTCGGGGGGAAAAAAAAATTCAAAATGTATCTAATCCTACAAGTTTTGATGAAATCAAATAATTTGGAAATCAAAAATTCCGGGACGCTTAGGGTAATAAAAGTTGCATACAGGATTTGGAAAAAATTTACGGTAACGTGGAAATATGCCAAAACGTTCCCATTCTTTTTTAAATGGAACTGATTGACCGATCGGCACCGTTCGAATATCGAAACGACCGGAATTTTCACGCAACGCAGGGAATTTTTCAAATAACCCCAAGAAATTTTCCATTTGCCCGTAATCGCCGATTTTTCGGGAAAAAAAAAAAAATAATCAAAATGTATCTAATCCTACAAGTGTTGACGAAATCAAATAATTTGGAAATAAAAAATTCCCGGACGCTGAGGGTAATAAAAGTTGCATACAGGATTTGGAAAAAATGTACGGTTCCCCAGAAATTTGCCAAAACTTCCCCATTCATTTTTAATGGGATGCAACATTCAAATTTCCCACTATACTATATGATAGCCACATGCATTATCTTACTTCTGTTTTTGACTCTCCCCCTCACCTAACCACGCCCCCTTTTACACCCACAAACTTGGCCACCTGGAGGGCCAGGCATGGATGCATAGATCCCAGAAATTTGCCAAAACTTTCCCATTCATTTTTAATGGGATCAAACATTCAAATTTCCCACTATACTATATAATAGCCACATGCATTATCTTACTTCTGTTTTTGACTCTCCCCCTCGCCTAACCACGCCCCCTTTTACGCCCACAAACTTGCCCACCTGGAGGCCCAGGCATGGATGCATGGATCCCAGAAATTTGCCAAAACTTTCCCATTCATTTTTAATGGGATCAAACATTCAAATTTCCCACTACACTATATGATATCCACATGCATTATCTTACTTCTGTTTTTGACTCTCCCCCTCACCTAACCACGCCCCCTTTTACACCCACAAACTTGGCCACCTGGAGGCCCAGGCATGGATGCATGGATCCCAGAAATTTGCCAAAACTTTCCCATTCATTTTTAATGGGATGCAACATTCAAATTTCCCACTATACTATATGATAGCCACATGCATTATCTTACTTCTGTTTTTGACTCTCCCCCTCGCCTAACCACGCCCCCTTTTACGCGCACAAACTTGGCCACTTGGAGGCCCGGGCATGGATGCGCACGCATCCCCAGCACCACCATAAGCTCCGCCCTTGGGTAGGTCACCAGCGAAATCTCGAATATTAAATATTGACGCTGTATTTCCTAGCACTTCTCGGTACCGATGAGGTCATTTTCGCTCCGTTTTGGTACCGATACCGGTCCGACACGATACATAACTTATCACTTAACCCATCTTCAAACTCTTATCTAAAAAACTCGGTAAATAGCGAGAAGCCAGCTGGCAAATCTGCCTGATTAAAAGCGTAAAACGCTCCCGTTTCCATAGTGGGGACATTAGCGCTAACGCCGCTTTTTATAGTCGTCGGGTCGACCGTAGGCTGCGATTTGGAGGTTTGGCTGAACGTGAAGGACCCTCGGCGGCCGCTTTGTTTCCATCCTCGTGCGCAAATATCAATCAGCGGCTTTAATGCTTTTAATTGCTTTGGAGAGACGCTGGGAAAACACTCGTGATTAGTCCAGAAGTCATAAGCGGGAGTGAGGAATGAATAATGAACGATAGCGATTAGCGAACATCTGCACACAGCTAAAAATACATTTTTTAACATGAGGTTGCTAAAAGCGCAATCCCTCGTGTGGTAAACACGTCATTGTTTACAGGTTTATTTGCTCGCTCGTTAACCGTTTGAACCCGTTATCATTGATTTTTCTTTATTTAAACAATTCAAGGTTCCCATATGACATCGTGGATGAATAAATGCTTTTTTTCAATTGAACTTTAAAGTGCTAATGGGCAAGGAGGTCCATTCCCTTGCATGGCTACTATGTGATTACTGTTGAATGAATACAGAGCAGGCGAAGGCTCTTTCCATCCTCGCGAGCTTTCTTTTTATTACACAAATTTGAGGATTCAAGGATAACAGATTTTAATTTATTCTTTATAATTTATTTTAAGGAAGTCATCATCACAGAAAGACAAGAAAATCACCAAGAAGTGACCCAATATCGACGGGAAGTGACCTGAGATGCCTCAAAATCAACAGAAAGTGACCCTGAGTGACCCAGTATTGCAAAGAAAAATACCTACAGTGATATGAAAAAGTATCTGAACCTTTTGGAATTCCTCACGTTTCTGCATAAAATCACCATCAAATGTGATCTGATCTTTTTTCAAAATCACACAGATGAAAAAACAGTGTCTGCCCTAACAAAAACCACCCAAACATTCATAGGTTTTCATATTGTAATGAAGATAGCATGCAAACAACGACAGAAGTGGGAAAAATAAGTCAGTGAACCCTCTGCCTAAGGAGACTTAAAGAGCAATTGAAACCACTTTTTACGAAACATTTTAAGTCAGTTGTGTGCCCAAACACTGATGAGTGGTTTAAAGCTGCCCTGTCCACTATAAAATACACACCTGGTAAGAAATGTGTTGATGAGAAGCATTGTCTGATGTGCATCATGGCTCGGTCAAAAAAGCTGTCTGAAGACAAATGTGATCTGATCTTTTTCAAAATCGCACAGATGAAAATACAGTGTCTGCTTTAACTAAAACCACCCAAACATTTATAGGTTTTCATATTTTAATGGGGATAGCATGCAAACAATGACAGAAGGGGGAAAAATAAGTAAGTGAGCCCTAAAGACCAATTGGGGGGCAGAAAATATTAAATGTGATGGCTCACTCATTTTCCCAATTTTGTCATTTTTTGCATACTATCCTCATTAAAATATGAAAACCTATGACTGTATGGGTGGTTTTAGTTAAACCAGACACTGTATTTTCATCTGTGTGATTTTGACAAAAATCAGATCACATTTCATGATGATTTAATGCAGAAATGTGAGAAATTCCCAAACGTTACCTTTTCATACCACTGTAAAGAGTCTTAAAATCCACTCCGAAGACCAAAATGGCTGACTTTTTTTTCCTCCCCGACAAATGTGATCTGATCTTTTTCAAAATCACACAGATGACAAAATTGGGAAAATAAGTAAGTGAGCCATCACATTTAATATTTTGTGCCCCCCCCCCCACCCAATTGCTCTTTAACTCTCCTTACTTACTTACTTATTTTGCCCCCTTCTGTCATTGTTTGCATGCTATCTGTTAGGTTTTGTGTTGATTCCCTCCTAGTGCGTCCTTGTAATTGCCATTGATTTCACCTGGTGTACCGCTCCTTGTGTATCCTCCAATCTGCGTCCACCTGTGTCACCCATCTGTTCCTCATTGTCTCTTTACCCTTTGTCTGCGTGTGTATATAAGCTCCCAGTTTCTTTTCAGTCCTTGTTGCGTCATCATCAATGTCAATGTCAATGTCCACATCCATGGTCTGGTCAGCATTATTCCAAGCCCTCGTGTTCCGTGTAAGTTTTTGAAAAGCAGTCTTTTGTTAGTGATAGTTTTGTTTGCCTCAGTGCTATCTTTTGATTACCACAGCCTTTGTTTTGTAGTTTGTTTTTAGTTGGCTTTAATTAAATCATTTTTGCACCGTTATCTGCTTCGCCTCAATTTTCCTGCGCTTGGGTCCACCTTGCCCGCCCACACTCCCTGACACTATCCTCATTAAAATATGAAAACCTATAAATGTTCGGGTGGTTTTAGTTCAAGCAGACACTGTATTTTCATCTGTGTGATTTTGACAAAGATCAGATCACATTTGATAGTGATTATATGCAGAAATGTGAGAAATTCCAAAAGGTTCAGATACGTTTTTATACCACTGTAAATAGTCTTAATATCAACTAGGGCTGCAGCTATCGATTTTTTTAGTAGTCGATTAATCGATGAACCAGTTAGTTCTAATGATCCAGTAATCGGAAAAGGAAAAGGAAAAATTAAAATACCTGAGCTAAGCCTCAAACGGTATTAAAAATAAATAAATGAGGATCTATGTACAACAAAAGAACAATTGGCTAACTTACATGGCAAAAGTCAGCTAGCTTAAATGCTATAAAATGCTAACGTTTTTTTTCCCCCAATGCTCTTAACAAATGGTTCAGACTCATATTCCCACAAAAACCTGCTAAATAAACTAAATTACGAATGCATTAAAAAACATTAGCCCAAAGAAAGACTTAGCTTACAATGGTCTTAACAGGGAGCAGTTGGATTCAGCCATGTGAAATGAGGCAGACCAGAGGGCAATGTATCCACCCTAATCAATAAACTAAATGTAAACACTTTCAAAATAAAACATTACAACACCACTTTAACTAAACGTATACTCGAGGCAACAAAATATAATTTGAATACATCGTTGCAGCACTAATATCAACCCCGAATACCAAAATGGCTAACTTCCTGTCCACATTTTTTTCCCTCCCCCGACATTTTGAGTCTCTCGTTCTGCTCGACTCTTTCAAGCAGTTTGTCGTCGATCGGAATAAATAGTGTCGGGGGCTGATTTTTCTTCTTTGCTAGAATAATTCATGAGCCATTTCATACATTTTAATACAAATGTTAAATTATGCATTTGGCGCTCATAAAGATGAATGTATCATTCAGATCAGAGAAGAATGAGATGGTTATATGACAATACAATTAGGAACCCGAGTTTAACCCTTTTTTGGGAACTCGTTGAACGCGTCGACTCCCGTTGACAGCGTGAGACGTCCAATTAATTTCGACTTGTAGCCCTGCCACCAAGAAAAATATTTTGTTGACGAATTATTTTTGCCTGACAATGACGTGATGAGCTAAAAAATGTGTATTGGTAGACGAAAACATAACGATATGAATGCTAGTTTTCGTTTGACATGAGGACAACGAGACGAAAATGCGCCGTAGTTTCCGTCATACAGTGGGGAGAACAAGTATTTGATACACTGCCGATTTTGCTGGTTTTCCCACTTGCAAAGCATGTAGAGGTCTGTAATTTGTATCATAAGTTCTCTTCAACTGTGAGGGACGGAATCTAATACAAAAAAACACAAAATCACATTGTATAATTTGTAAATAATAAATTTGTATTTAACTGCATGAAATACGTATTTGATACATTACCACCTAGTAAATATTTCGGCTCTTAGTTCTTTTTTAAGAAACTCTCCTGTTCTCCACTCATTACCGGAAGTAACTGCACCTGTTTGGACTTGTTACCTGTATAAAAGACACCTGTTCACATGCTCAAACAAACAAACTCCAACCTCTCCACAATGGCCAAGACCAAAGAGCTGTGTAAGGACATCACGGATAAAATAATAGACCTGCACAAGGCTGGGATGGGCTACAGGAAAATAGCTTGGTGAGAAGGTAACAACTGTTGGAGCGAGTATTAAACAAAGGAAGAAGTTCAAGTTGACGGTCAATCTGCCTCGTTCTGGGGCTCCATGCAAGATCTCACCTCGTGGGGCATCACTGACCATGTGGAAAGTGAGGGATCAGCCCAGAACTACACGGCAGGACCTGGTCAATGACCTGAAGAGAGCTGGAACAGCAGTCTCGAAGAAAACCATGGGAAACACATTACGCCGTCATGGATTAAAATCCTACAGCGCACGCAAGGAAACTTATTTTTTGGGGCTGTGTCTCTGCCAAGGGTACAGGACGACTGCACCGTATTGAGGCGAGGATGGATAGGGCTATGTATCGCCAGATCTTGGCTGACAACCTCCTTCCTTAAGTGAGAGCCCTGAAGATGGGTCGTGGCTGGGTCTTCCAGTATGACAACGACCCAAAGCACATAGCCAAGGCAACTAAAAAGTGGCTCCGTAAGAAGCATCTTAAGGTCCTGGAGTGGCCTAGCCAGTCACCAGATCTGAACCCGATAGAAAATCTATCGAGGGAGCTGAAAGTCCGTGTTTCCTGGCAGCAGCCCCGAAACCTGAAGGCTCTAGAGAAGATCTGCATGGCGGAGTGGGCCAAAATCCCTGCTGCAGTGTGTGCAAACCTTGTCAAGGACTACAGGAAACGTTTGGTATCTGTAATACCAAACAAAGGTTTCTGTACCAAATTTTAAGTTCGATTTTTGTGATGTATCAAATACTTATTTCATGCTATTAAATGCAAATTTATGATTTAAAAATCATACAATGTGATTTTCTGTTGTTTTTTTTGTATTAGATTCCGACCCTCACAGTTGAAGAGAACTTATGATACAAATTACAGACCTCTACATGCTTTGCAAGTGGGAAAACCAGCAAAATCGGCAGTGTATCAAATACTTGTTCCCCCCCACTGTATGTTCAAAATATATGAAATTTTCTTTTTGTATGTGTAGTTTGCTTGCATTGTATGCAGTGTTTGGATGTGTCACTCATTTGACATGCTGCCATCTCCTTCCCCCGACTGATAAATGTCCTCTCCAGGCTTGCTTGTTTTGAAACACATGGTAAGATTTGTTTTCTTATCTTGGCAGTGTTGTTTTTTGCCCTTAACTCATTTGCTCCTAAAAATGTATAAATACATTGTATTTCTGTTTCAGTGTCCCAAAGATGTATTTATATGTTTTTTACATTTTTTTTTTCACAAGAGACATCTCTAGGTTTTGATGCAACTTAGCTCCAAAGCACAATACTGAAAATCCATTTTAAAGCAATAAAACTGGCCACTGGAGGGCAGAAGCGCATTTACTAACACCCGCAACCCGACTCAACGGAACGAACAGCCGGGCAGCATGGCTGGGGCGCTGGCGGAAGACGACCGAATGGACGTCCAGGACGCCAGGCGTGGGAAGTCTGAGCAGGATGACTGGGAGGACGTCCGGGATGCCAGGCAGCGGACGACCGAGCAGAACAACCCGGAGGACGCCCGGGATGCCAAGCACTGGGCGACCGAGCAGAACGACTGGGACCACCAGTGCAGTGAATGATGCCGTTGAATCCGTGCTGCTCACCAAGCAGAGCCCACGCCGCCGCTCTCCGCTGCTCGCGTTCCACACACCCTCCAGTGTCCCACGACTCAGCCAGAAACGCACACGGCCAAACCAGTTTGCCCCCAGGAACACAACATTCCCCACACAAGTTTCCCTGGGGCGAACTCCGCCACGAGGCAGTGGTCACCACAAAAGAAAGACTAAAAAAAAAATCCATCTTGATGGCGGTGACGAGGGAAAAGCCCGCCCCGTCCACCAAGACAGCCGAGACGGCCACAACAGTGCCATCTCCCAGCCCAACAGTCCAGCCATGTGCAAATAAATTGTTACTTTGTGATGGGGGAAACTATTATGTGATGCCTTAACATTAGCACATCATGCCTTTGTGATGCATGATTGCTTCTGTGACCTAGATTGTAACAACTTCTATTGTTTTTCACCTTGGGTCCCATAGTTAGGAGGGAATCTCACGAGATAACTTGTTTTGCACTATAGTACGTGCTTGAGTCCCATAGTTAGGAGGGAATCTCACGAGATAACTTGTTTTGCATCATAGTACGCGCTTGAGTTCCATAGTTAGGAGGGAATCTCACCAGATAACTTCAATAAACAATCTTCTTTAACTGCTGGGAGCCTCAACTGGGGGAGAATCTCATACCCTTACGGGGTGGGGGGTGGGGGTTCACGAGTTCGGGTGGTGCGTATTAATGGCACCTGCTTTAACTCATTATCGGTATAAAAGACATCTGTCCACAATCTCAGTCACAGTCCAAACTCCACTATGGCCAAGACCAAAGAGCTGTCGAAGGACAGCAGAGACAAAATTGTAGACCTGAACCAGGCTGGGAAGACAATTGAATCTGCAATTGGTAATATGCTTGGTGTAAAGAACTATACTGTGGGAGCAATTATTAGAAAATGGAAGACACTGATAATCTCCCTGGATCTGCGGCTCCATGCAAGATCTCATCCCGTGGCGTCAAAATGATGACAAGAACGCTGAGCAAAAATCCCAGAACCACATGGGGGGACCTAATGAATGACCTACAGAGAGCTGGGACCACAGTAACAAAGGCTACTATCAGTAACACAATACACCGCCAGGGACTCAAATCCTGCACTGCCAGACGTGTCCCCCTGCTAAAGCCAGTATACATCCAGGCTAGGCCTGAACGATATATCGTTTGCATGTGCAATAGTCCCATCGCAAGGACGTGCGATAGTTTTTTAATTTCATTTTTTTTAATCCACAAACGTTTGTTTTGAGGAAGGAGAGGGGAAAAAAGCGCACAGCTTCTCTTCCCCTCCAGCAAGTCATCGGCTCCTCCCCCTCCCCCTGCAACAGCGGAGTGGAGGGAGGAGGGGCCGAACAGCAGAGCGGAGAGAGGAGGGCCCGTTCTCAAAGTGAAAGCAAGCAATCAACACGTTGGAGGAGCAAGGAAGACTGTATCCAAAAGGAGTTTTGGAAATATTTTGGCAAGAACAAGACTATAAGGGACAAAAAACAGCCCTGTCGACAGTGCCTCGCCATGGTTGCCTCAACAAGAAGTAATCGGTCAAACATGTGGGACCATTTAAAACGCAGGTATCTATGCATTCCTGCTACGAGCTCCCCATCAGAGGCTTTTTAGCACAGGTGGGAACATTGTTACGTGCCAACGTTCTTGTCTCAAGCCTGCTATAGTGGATAAACTAATAGTCTTGGCCAAAAACCTATGAGACCCAGTTGAGAATTGCTGAGCAAGGAAGGTGGACGATATGCAGACAAATACATAACACAGCTGAAGGAATGTCTTTTCTTCTTTTTATTCATGTGACAGCTATCAGGAAGGCAAGAAATTTGGGAGTTAAAATGGTTCTGTTATTCATCACAGTTATTTGCAGTTATTCAGTTCAATTATTTACAAGTTCAATTGAGTTTGTTTCTTTTATATTTAAATTTATTGTAAACCGTATTTTTCAAATAACTATATATAGTACAGCTGCACATAAAGTTTTGATACTTAATATTTTTGTTGAAATATTTTTACAACTTTGTTGCGGTTTTGCAGTTTTATATTGTTATATTTTGTGTAAACAACTCAGGGGACTAATGCACTTGCACTTTTATTAGTCAGATTTAATATTTAAGTTCAAATATGTTGACAACTTTGTTGTTTAACTGAGGTTTTTATGTATTGTTATAGTTTGTGAACTCTTTTGTCATATTTAATATTTTTGTTCAAATATGTTGACAACTTTGTTGTTTTACTGAGGTTTTTATTTATTGTTATAGTTTGTGAACAACTCTTTTATTTGTCATATTTAATATTTTTGTTCAAATATGTTGACAACTTTGTTGTTATTTTACAGAAGTTTTTATTTATTGTTATATTTTGTCAAAAACTTGGGGACTAATGCACCTGCTCTTTTATTTATCATTTAATGTATTTGCTGCTGTTGAAGTGTAAAATATTGTATTCAATAAATGATCTATTTTGTGTAGACATGACTTCCTGGATACCTTCATACAGAAATCTTCATCATTCACAAATTAAACGGTATTATATGAATACACTGTGGTCACGGTGTGTTATGTAAAGTATTTCCAAACAGCTATTCAAGTCATTTAGTGAAAATTTCTTTAAAAAAGATCTTTTTTTTTTTAATATCGCAATATAATATCGCAATATATTGCAAACCTAAAAAAAAATCGCAACAATAGTTTTTTCCAATATCATTCAGGCCTAATCCAGGCCCGTCTGCGGTTTGCTAGAGAGCATTTGAATGATCCAGAAGAGGACTGGGAGAATGTGTTATGGTCAGATGAAACCATAATGGGACTGTTTGGTTGAAACACAGGTTCTCGTGTTTGGAGGAGAAAGAATATTGAATTGCATCCGAAGAACACCATACCTACTGTGAAGCATGGGGGTGGGAACATCATGCTTTGGGGCTGTTTTGGGACCAGGACAACTGATCCGTGTAAAGGAAAGAAGGAATGTGACCATATATCGAGAGATTTTGAGTGAAAATATCCTTCCATCAGCAAGGGAATTGAAGATGAGAGGTGGCTGGGTCTTTCAGCATGAATATGATCCCAAACACACAGCCAGGGCGAAAATGAGTGGCTTCCTAAGAAGCATTTCAAGGTCCTGGAGTGGCCTTGCCAGTCTCCAGATCTCAACCCCATAGAAAGTCCGTGTTGCCCAACGACAGCCCCAAACCATCACTGCTCTAGAGGAGATCTGCATGGAGGAAAGGGCCAAAATACCAGCAACAGTGTGTGAAAAGCTTGTGAAGTTACAGAAAACATTTGGCCTCCGTTATTGCCAACAAAGGGTACATAACAAAGTATTGAGATGAACTTTTGGTATTGACCAAATACTAATTTTCCACTATGATTTGCAAATAATTCTTTAAAAATCAAACAATGTGATTTTTTGTCTCTCATGGTTGAGGTTTACCCATGTTGACAATTACAGGCCTCTCTAATATTTTCAAGTGGGAGAACTTGCACAATTAGTGGTTGACTAAATACTTATTTGCCCCACTGTACGATACTGTGTCTTTTAGTTACTGGTAGGTCCTCCGTAGAGAACTTACCACAATGGGCGTGTCCCGCACGGTGTTCTCGGGTATGACCACGCCGTAACTGTCCTTGCCCCACTGCGGCGGCTGGTTTTTCACGTTAGTGATGGTGACCGCCAGTTCCACCGAGCTGCTCCGGTTGCCACCGTCCGTGGCCACGATCTCCCGGGTGATGTAGGTCCTCTGAGGTTACAAAACAATAATAAATACAATTCAAAAAAATGTTTTAGAGCAATGTGAGTGAGTCAGTAATAAGCGAGGGCTGATTGGCAAAGTGGCATTAAAAAAAAGCATCTAGTGCACTTTGCTATTTAGAAGATGATGGAACATCAGAGCTCTTTGTGTACTGGAGTTTTTAAGAGCAAAATACAAGCACACGCACTCAAACTCATCCAAAAAGTCACATAGATCCCCTAGAAATATATTTGTCGTAGTCACAGGAAAGAAAAAACGGGAACCCTTCAATTTAATAACCACTTGAGCTTCGTCATTCATCCCAATAGAAATGGATTAAACATCTAGCGACTTTAATGGCAGTGACTGTGATCTTGAAAATAAATATATGAAAAAATAATATAATAAAATTGAGAAATAAAGATATAATTAGGGCCCGAGCACAAAGTGTGCAAGAGCCCTATTGTAATGCAAAGGATTTCTATTATTATTTCCTCTCCTCGCAAACGAAAATGGCCAATTTGGAGGTCTGAACATGCTCGAAAAATCACCAAAATTTGCACATTCGTGTGGCTTCGTGTAAATTTCGGTTATTTTGCAACGTTACGAAAAAATGTAACCAAATGGCTCAGTGGTGCCCCCTTGAATTTTTGAAAAAGGCCTCTCCGTTTACGTTTTTTCAACGTAGAGCGATGAAATTTGGGGTGTCAATACATTGTGCAAAACTGCTCTTGCACCCATATTCCAAACGCAACAGGAAATCGGGTATTTTGGATCGAATTTGAAATTTTTATCGATTAACAAGTTGCACATTTGAGACCTTGGTGCCTCAAGTGTTAGTTGGATCCTCCTCAGAATTGGTGAGAATGTTCATGAGACATATGAGATATTTGCTAGGTTTTGTGTTGGTTTTCTCCTAGTGTGACTTGTCCCTGTGATTGCCCATTGATTTCACCTGTTTTGCCTCCTAGTGTATCCTCCAACCTGCATCCTACTGTGCTCACCTATTCCTCGTTGTGTCGTTAACCCTCGTCTCTGTGTGTATATAAGCTCCCAGTTTCTTTTCACTTCTTGTTGCGTCTATGTCAACGTCAATTTCAAGTCCTGTCCAACCCCTCGTGTACCAGTCCCTCTGTTTAAGTAAGTTTTGGTTTGAACATTGCCTTTTTGATCCCCAGTCCTTTTGGTTGTACTTTGTGCTTTTGGTTAGTTGTTATTAAAACGTTTTTTGAGTTCACCACCACCTGCCTTGCTGCTTTTTGTTTCCCTGCAATTGGGTCCACACCACCTGCTTGCCCGCGTATTCCTGACAATATTAAGTTCTCAAAAATTTGAGTTTTCAATCACGGGCCTGACCTGGGCGGGGTGCCAAAGTCGGTCATTTTTTAGGTAAAACACCAAATTCAGACAATGACTAATAACTCCCTCGTACAACGTTCAATCTTTTTCATATCTGGCATGTATGTGAGGTATCCCAGCCTGAACACAACTGCATTGAAATATTCCCCATTACCCTAGTGGGAACAGGAAATGACATTTTTTACGAGACAGGCTCCTCCTCCATGGGAAAAAAAATGTACTGACCTCAAACCTGTTTCAGGGAAGCCTTAAGATATGTGTTCAGGTTAGGGGTGTCAAACGATTATAATTTTTAATTGAGTTAATTACAGCTTAAAGATTAATTAATCGTAATTAATCGCAATTCAAACCATCTATAAAATATGCCATATTTTTCTGTAAATTATTGTTGGAATGGAAAGATGAGACACAAGATGGATATATACATTCAACATATGGTACATAAGTACTGTATTTGTTCATTATAACAATAAATCAACAAGATGGCATTACCATTATTAACATTCTGTTAAAGCGATACATGGATAGAAAGACTTGTAGTTCTTAAAAGATAAATGTTAGTACAAGTTATAGAAATTTTATATTAAAACCCCACTTAATGTTTTTGTTTTAATGAAATTTGTAAAATTTTCAATCAAAAAATAAACTAGTAGCCCACCATTGTTGATGCCAATAATTACTTACACAATGCTCATGGGGGCTGAAGCCTATAAAATCAGTTGCACCCAAGCGCCAGCAGAGGGCGACAAAATTCCGAAAAACACAACAAGTACACATTTCACTGTGCTGTCATTTCAATGTTTGAGTGGGGCATGTGCGTTAATTGCGTCACATATTTTAACGTGATTAATTAGAAAAAATAATTACCGCCCGTTAACGCGATAATTTTGACAGCCCTAGTTCAGGTGCTTGATGACACCATGGAGTCAAGAGGTTATGTCGACTCAAGTTGAGTCGTAAGGTTATATCGAGTTGAGTCTCGAGTTCATGATGAGTTAAGTCAAGAAGTTATGTCAAGTCGAGTCATAACATTGTACAGACTAGTCGTGTCAAGTCAAAATGTTGTCAAGTTTAGTCTTGAGGTTATGTACAGCCGAGTCTTGAGGTCATGTCGAGTCATAAGGTTATGTTGAGATCAGTCTCGAGGTCATGTCCAGTCAAGTTACATGGTTATGAAGACGAGTGGTGTCAAGTTAAAAGGTTGTCGAGTCGAGTCACGAAATTATGTGGAGTCAAGCTGATTTATAAGGTTATATCAAGTAGAGTCTCGAGGTCACATCGAGTCGAGTCAAGTCAGGAGGTTATGTCGAGTCATGTTTAGTCATCAGGTTACATCAAGTTGAGTCTCGAGTTCATGACGAGTCAAGTCAAGAAGTTATGTCAAGTCGAGTCATAAGATTGTACAGACTAGTCGTGTCAAGTCAAAATGTTGTCGAGTTTAGTCTTGAGGTTATGTACGGTCGAGTCTTGAGGTCATGTCGAGTCGAGTCATAAGGTTTTGTTGAGATCAGACTCGAGGTCATGTCGAGTCAAGTTACATGGTTATGAAGACGACTGGTGTCAAGTTAAAAGGTTGTCGAGTCCTGTCGAGTCGAGTCACGAAATTATGTGGAGTCAAGCTGATTTATAAGGTTATAGCGAGTAGAGTCTCGAGGTCACATTGAGTCGAGTCAAGTCAGGAGGTCATGTCGAGTCATGTTGAGTCGTCAGGTTACATCGAGTTGCGTCTCGAGTTCATGACGAGTCAAGTCAAGAAGTTATGTCAAGTCATGAGATTGTACAGACTAGTCGTGTCAAGTCAAAATATCGAGTTTAGTCTTGAGGTTATGTACAGTCGAGTCATAAGGTTATGTTGAGATCAGTCTCGAGGTCATGTCGAGTCAAGTTACAGGGTTATGAAGACGACTGGTGTCTAGTTAAAAGGTTGTCGAGTCATGTTGAGTCGAGTCACGAGATTATGTGGAGTCAAGCTGATTTATAAGGTTCTATCGAGTAGTCTCGAGGTCATATCGAGTCGAGTCAAATCAAGAGGTTATGTCGAGTCAAGTTGAGTCGTAAGGTTGTATCGAGTTAAGTCTCGAGTTCATGGCGTGTCAAGTCAAGAAGTTATGTCAAGTCGAGTCATAAGATTGTACAGACTAGTCGTGTCAAGTCAAAATGTCGAGTTTAGTTTTGAGGTTATGTACAGTCGAGTCTTGAGGTCATGTCGAGTCGAGTCATAAGGTTATGTTGAGATCAGTCTCGAGGTCATGTCGAGTCAAGTTACATGGTTATGAAGACGAGTGGTATCAAGTTAAAAGGTTGTCGAGTCATATCGAGTCACGAGATTATGTGGAGTCAAGCTGATTCATAAGGTTATATCGAGTAGAGTCTCGGTCACATCGAGTCGAGTCAAGTCAAGTCAGGAGGTTATGTCAAGTCAAGGTTGTAAAGATAGTCGTGTCAAGTCAAAATGTCGAGTTTAGTCTTGAGGTTATGTACAGTCGAGTCATAAGGTTATGTTGAGATCAGTCTCGAGGTCATGTCGAGTCAAGTTACAGGGTTATGAAGACGACTGGTGTCTAGTTAAAAGGTTGTCGAGTCATGTCGAGACGAGTCACAAGATTGTACAGGTGACTCGTGTCAGGTCAAAATGTTGTCGAGTGTCGAGGTCATGTGGAGTCGAGTCTCGAGGGTTTGTCGAGTAAAATCACGAGGTTTTGGCGAGTCGAGTCATAACGTTATGTCGAGTTAAATCTTGAGGTCTTGTCGAGTCGAGTTACAAGGTTATAAAGACAAGTCGTATCAAGTCAAAAGTGTCGAGTCATGTCGAGTCGATTCACGAGGTTATGTCGAGTCAAGTTTAGTCATAAGGTAATATCGAGTCAAGTCTCGAGGTCGTGTCCAGTTGAGTCAAGTCCAAATATTGTCGAGTCGAATGTCAAGGTCATGTCGAGTCACAAGGTTGTACAGACTAGTCGTGTCAAGTCAAAATGTTGTCGAGTTTAGTCTTGAGGTTATGTACAGTCGATTCTTGAGGTTATGTCGAGTCGAGTCATAAGGTTGTTGAGATCAGACTCGAGGTCATGTCGAGTCAAGTTACATGGTTATGAAGACGAGTGGTGTCAAGTTAAAAGGTTGTCGAGTCATGTCGAGTCGAGTCACGACATTATGTGGAGTCAAGCAGATTCATAAGGTTATATCGAGTAGAGTCTAGAGGTCATATCGGTGTGTCAGGAGGTTATGTCGAGTCAAGTCAAGGTTGTAAAGATAGTCGTGTCAAGTCGAGTCTTGAGGTCATGTCGAGTCGAGTCACAAGATTGTTCAGGTGACTCGTGTCAAGTCAAAATGTTGTCGAGTCTCGAGGTCATGTGAAGTCGAGTCTCAACGGTTTGTCGAGTAAAGTCATAAGGTTATATCGAGTCAAGTCTCGAGGTCGTGTCCAGTCGAGTCAAGTCAAAATATTGTCGAGTTGAATGTCAAGGTCATGTCGAGTCACAAGGTTGTACAGACGAGTCGTGTCAAGTCAAAATGTTGTCGAGTCGAGTCTCAAGTCATGTTGAGTCGAGTTACATGGTTATGAAGACGTGTCGTGTCAAGTCAAAAGGTTGTCGAGTCATGTCAGATCGAGTCACGAGGTTATGTTGATTCAAGTCATAAGTTATATCGAGTTAAGTCTCCAGGATTTGTCAAGTCGAGTCAAGTCACAAGGTTTTGTCGAGTCAAGTCGAGTCGAGTCATGATGTTATGTCAAGTCAAGTTACAAGGTTATAAAGATGAGTAGTATCAAGTCAGAAGTTTGTCGAGTCATGTCGAGTCAAGTCACGAGATTATGTCGAGTCAAGTTGAGTCATAAGGTTATATCGAGTCAAGTCTCGAGGTCGTGTCCACTCGAGTCAAGTCAAAATATTGTCGAGTCGAATGTCAAGGTCATGTCGAGTCACAAGATTGTAGAGATGAGTCGTGTCAAGTCAAAATGTTGTCGAGTCGAGTCTCAAGGTCATGTTGAGTTACATGGTTATAAAGACTAGTCGTGTCAGGTCAAAAGGATGTCGAGTCATGTCGGATCGAGTCACGAGGTTATGTTGATTCAAGTTAAGTCATAAGTTATATCGAGTCGAGTCAAGTCTCGAGGTCGAGTCAAGTCAAGAGGTTATGTCTAGTCGAGTCACAAGGTTGTACAGACCAGTCGTGTCAAGTCAAAATGTTGTCGAGTCGAGTCTCGGGGTCATGTTGAGTTGAGTCGAGTCAAGTCTCGAGGTCATGTGGAGTCAAGCCAAGTCTAGAGGTTTTGTTGAGTCGAGTCGTAAGGTTATGTCGAGTTCACTCTGGAGGTCATGTCGAGTCGAGTCACAAGGTTAAGGTTGTACTAAGTACTAAGCGCGCTTTCAGCTTGTTTTGTTTAGATGCATACAGACATAACATACTAAGTATTCCTTATATTTACATAGGGCATAAGAGATACATGACGCCTTCTTATCACGGAAGCGTGTGTCATGCAACTGACTGAGCAAGATCGACGCTTACGAGGCAAGACATCTACAAGTCCACATCTGCACCACCAACTCACACAATCAGTTCTTCTGGACAGTCCAGAACAAATGGCCGATAAGGAAGAACCCGCGACCGAGAAGTAAACTCTCAGCACTCACGTTGCGCTGAGGAGGCAAAATCTACAACCCTCGTCGCCCTGACAAGAGTAACTCCCGAATCCCCCCGGTCCAATCCACAAACAGACAATAATCCTAAACAATCCCGAAACACACCCTTCTTCTGCCCACAGCCCGCCCTGCGAGAGCCTTCAAAAAGACTGATTGTTTAACTAATCGCTGTCATTTTTCTTGCGATCCTTTTGTTGACTTGTGATATGGTGACCTTGGAACGAGTCTGCCTCTTCGACTGAGTTTGCTTCTGTTTCACCTTGCCGTTTGATCACTGTCGACCTGAATAAATTCTGCTTAGAAGCCTTTTTACAGCTTTCAAAATGGAGTAAGTACAAGGGGTTAAGACTAAGGTGAAGGCACCGAGTTTGGCCTTTTGGCCAGGTTGTCGGTGTATTGGATCAGTTTGCTCAGCGCACCTTGGACTAAGAATTAGTGCGCATGCGTGATACTTGAATGGGCTCAATGGACAAAGGCAGTCTGAACAGGAAACCCAAAAAATCAGATAAAACAAAAAAATCGGAACTGTGCATGAAGACCTGTGGAGTGAACCTTGCCAAATAGTACTAAAATAGTTACTGACCAGTACAAGCAATTGTTTATCTAGAAAATTTTGAAAAATTGCCCAAACTTATAGGAATAAAAAAATCATTGGATCTTGATCTACTCTTTCATTTAGATCCTGGAAAAACTAATCACGATAATACCACCACTTGAGAAACCCGACGACATCCTCTCAATCAAATCACACGAGCGCTAACGGCGGATGCCGCTCGTCACGTATCCATCCCCGGAGCGGCGACCGCCGCTTTCCTCCTGATTGCGCGGACGTCTGGCGGAAGAAAAGGTGGCGCGGAAACGTCTGATTGTGTCATCACCGGGTTGAGAATAAAACGATGATATTTCCTGAGGCCGGCAGCGCGCAATCTCTCGGAACGAGCGGCGACAATCCAAGAAATTGCACGTCGGTCGTGATGAAAGTCCAACAGGGGGAAGAAGTTTTCGCGGAAACAAATGCAGTCGGCGTGAGAAAACATTTTTAGGCGATATGATCATGATATTTTCACAATTATGATTCTATCTTGAGACAATAAATTCATACGCTGAAAGAAAAACCATTGAGCCGATATCTATTTTTTCGCAGGAAGGAAACTAATAGGAGATGTTTCTGTCAGAGTGTTCTGATAAAAAACAATATATAGTCTGATTAAAATTGTGTATCCCCAAATGATCCTTTTTTCAGCAGGGCCGAAAACCAAAAGTGGTATTTACCATGCGGCAAATTTTTTTTTGCCATGTGGCATTTTTTTTTTTGCCATTTGGCTTTTTTTTTTTTGCTATGTGGCAAAATGTGTTTGCCGTGTGGCATTTTTTTTTTTGCCATGTGGCATTTTTTATGCCATGTGGCAAAATGTTTTGGCCATGTGGCATTTTTTTTGCCATGTAGCAAAATGGATTTTGCCATGTGGCATTTATTTGGGGCATGTGGCAAAATGCATCTTGGTTTGTCGGGGGGGGATATGGCATTTTGGGGGGTATACGGCTGTCTTATCGACATTCAACTGCCACCCAAGTACGGCTCTGCCAATGACGGCTATGCACGTCCAAATTGTATTTTCATTTTAAATGGCAGAAAAACATGTGTGGCTGTGTATTTTGACCATACACATACACTTTACATTACAGCTTATTGACATTCAACTGTCACCCAACTAAGGCTCTGCCAATAACGACTATGCACGTCCAAATTGTATTTTCATTTTAAATGGCAGAAAAACGTGTGGCTGTGTTTTTTAACCATACACTTTACATTACAGCTTATTGACATTCAACTGTCACCCAAGTAAGGCTCTGCCATTGACGGCTATGTACGCCCAAATTGTATCGTACCTAACCCTAACCCAAAAAACACAGCTACACGTTTTTTTCTTCCATTTAAAATGAAAATACAATTTGGACGTACATAGCCGTCAATGGCAGAGCCTTACTTGGGTCCCAGTTGAATGTAGATAAGCTCTAATGTAAAGTGTATGGTCAAAAAACACAGCCACACGTTTTTTGGCCATTTAAAATGAAAATACAATTTGGACTGGCAAAGCCGTCATTGGCATGGATTTTTATGGCCTGCAATACAGCCATATACCCCCCAAAATGCCATATACCCCCCCACAAACCAAAATGCATTTTGCCACATACCCCAAATAAATGCCACATGGCAAAAACATTTTTCCACATGGCAAAAAAAAAAATGCCACACGGCAAAAAAAAAAAAAAAAAGCCACACGGTAAAAAAAAAGTCACACGGCAAAAACATTTTGCCACATGGCAAAAAAAAAAATGCCACATGGCAAAAACATTTTGCCACATGGCAAAAAAAAAAAAAAATGCCACATGGCAAAACATTTTTGCCACATGGCAAATACCACTTTTGGTTCTCGCTGGCTCTCCCTTTTTTAGCTTGAAACAAAGGACTCATTTGTTTTCTTTTGGATTAAACAAATAAAATGATTTTAAATGGAAAGACAATAATGAAAAAAAGAATTAAAAACAGTTTGACAATGATTGAAAAAAAAAATCATGATTAGAAATGTGCAATAACATTGGTTAGGGTGACGCGAGTCGAGTCACGAGGTTTTGTCGAGTCGAGCTGATTCATAAGGTTATGTCGGGTCAAGTCGAGACTCAAGGTCATGTCGGGTTGGGTCATGAGGTTACGTTGAGTCGAGTCATAAGGTGATAAAGATGAGTCTTGTCAAGTGAAAAGGTTGTTAAGTCGAGTGTCGAGGTCATGTCTAGTCGAGTCATAAGGTTGTACAGATAGTCGTGTCAAGTCAAAATATTGTCGACTTGAGTCGAGTCTCGAGGTCATGCCAAGTCAAGTCACAAAGTTTTGTCGAGTCGAGGGACAAGATTGTACAGACGAGTCGTGTCAAGACAAAATGTTGTCAAGTGGAGTCGAGTCTCGAGGTTTTGTCTAGTAGGGTCATGAGGTTACGTTGAGTCAAGTCGAGTCATAAGGTGATATAGAGGAGTCTTGTCAAGTCAAAAGGTTGTTGAGTCGAGTGTCGAGGTCATGTCGAGTGGAGTCATAAGGTTGTACAGATAGTCGAGTCTCGAGGTCGTGTCGAATCGAATCGAGTCTGGAGGTCATGTCGAGTCAAGTCACGAGGTTTTGTCGAGTCGAGTCACAAGATTGTACAGACGAACCGTGTCAAGTCAAAATGTCAAGTGGAGTCGAGTCTCGAGGTCATGTTGAGTCGAGTCAAGTCACGAGGTTTTGTCGAGTCGAGTCGAGTCATATGGTTATGTCGAGTCGAGTCTCGAGGTTGTAAAGGCGAGTCGTGTCAAGTCAAAATACTTTCGAGTCGAGTCGAGGTCATGTCGAGTCTCGAGGTTTAGTCGAGTCGAGTCACTAGGTTTTGTCGAGTCGAGTCGAGTCATAAGGTTATGTAGTCGAGTCACAAGGTTACAAAGACGAGTCGTGTCGAGTCACGAGGTTATTTCGAGTCAAGTTGAGTCAATAGGTTGTACTGAGTCGAGTCTCGAAGTTGTACACACCAGTCGTGTCAAGTAAAAATGTTGTCGAGTCGAGTCTCGAGGTCATGTCGAGTTGAGTCAAGTCTCAAGGTTTTGCGAAGTCGAGTCGAGTCATAAGGTTATGTCAAGTCGAGTCACAAGGTTATAAAGACGAGTTGTTTCAAGTCAAACAGTTTTCGAGTCATGTTGAGTCGAGTCACGAGGTTATTTTGAGGCAAGTTGAGTCATAAGGTTATACTGAGTCGAGTCCCGAGGTTATGTCGCGTCTCAATGTCATGTCTAGTCGATTCAAGTCACTAGGTTATGTTGAGTCATAAGCTTGTACAGACGAGTCTTGTCAAGTCAAAATGTTGCCAAGTCGAGTTGAGTCTCGAGGTCATGTCGAGTCAAGTCACAAGCTTTTGTCGAGTCAAGTCGAGTCAAGTCACATGGTTATGAAGACGAGTCGTGACAATTCAAAAGATTGTTGAGTCGAGTCGAGTCTTGAGGTTATGTTGAGTTGAGTCATAAGATTGTACAGATAGTCGTGTCGAGTTAAAATATTGTCGAGTCAAGTCCCAAGTTCATGTCGAATCGAGTCACAAGGTTGAACATCGAGTCATATCAAGTCAAAATGTCAAGTCGAGTTGAGTCTCGAGGTCATGTCGACTTATGTCGAGTCATAAGGTCATGTCAAGTTAAGTCTTGAGGTCATGTCGAGTTGAGTCACAAGGTTATAAAGACGAGTCAAGTAACGAGCTGTTGTCGAGTCGAGTCATAAGGTTATGTTGAGTCGAGTCACATGGTTATGAAGATGAGTCGCGTCAAGTCAAAAGGTTGTCGAGTCATGTCGAGTCGAGTCACGAGGTTATGTCGTGTCGCGTCGTAAGGTTATATCAAGTCAAGTCTCGAGGTCATGTCGAGTCGAGTCTCGAGGTCACGTCGAGTTGATTCAAGTCACGAGGTTATGTCGAGTCGAGTCATTAGGTTGTAAAGATAGTCGTCTCAAGTCAAAATATTGTCGAGTCGAGTCTTGAGGTCATGTCGAGTCGAGTCACAAGGTTGTACATCGAGTCGTGTCAAGTCAAAATGTCAAGTCAAGTTGAGTCTCGAAGTAATGTCGACTCAAGTCGAGTCATAAGGTTGTGACAAGTTAAGTCTCGAGGTTATCACGAGTTGAGTCACAAGGTTATAAAGACGAGTAGTGTCAAGTCAAAAGGTTGAGTCGAGTCACGAGGTTATGTCGAGCTAAGTTGAGTCCTAAAGTTATATCGAGTCGAGTCATAAGGTCATGTCGAGTCGAGTCTTGAGGTCATGTCGAGTCGGATTCAAGTAACGGGGTTTTGTCAAGTCGAGTCATCAGGTTATGTCGAGTCGAGTCATAAGGTCATGTTGAGTTGAGTCTTGAGGTCATGTCAAGTCGAGTCACAAGGTTGTAAAGACGAGTCGTGTCAAGTCAGAAGGTTGTCGAGTCGAGTCATGTCGAGTTGAGTCAAGTAACGAGGTTATATCGAGTCGAGTCTCGAGGTCATGTCGAGTCGAGTAAAGTCACGAGGTCATGTCGCGTCAGGTCACGAGGTCATGTCGAGTTGAGTCTCGAGCTCATGTTGATTCGAGTCACAAGGTTGTAAAGACGAGTCGTGTCAAGTCAAAAGGTTGTCGAGTGTCAAGGTCATGTCGAGTCACGAGGTTATTTCGAATCAAGTCGAGTCGTAAGGTTATGGCTACTTATTGATGCAAAAATGTTTATGGAAAATTGATCCGCAAATGCGCAAAATGTCTAGCAACCAAAGAGTCGTGGAAAGTTAAACACAGGTTGGTGTCACGTACCTGCGAGATGGGCTGGTTGACGAACACCCAGCCGGTCAGCGGGTTGACCCTGAGGTACTCCGGCTGCTCGCCGGACATTGAGTACGTGACGGCAGCGTTGGTTCCGAAGTCATCGTCGTGGGCCGCTACTCGCAGGAAACTGGTTCCGATCATCGTATCTTCACGAAGGAAGTCTAGGAAGACGAAATTTGACCATTTTACGATTTACTATCCAACTGTGTGTGTTCATAAGACTGTAATAAGAACGTCCTAATTATGACTTGACACTGTCATTGGCTTTATGAATGTTTATGACCAATGTCATTAAGTGTCAATTGACTATAAGAAATTGGACAACAACATGTTTTTTCTTTAGATCTCCTAATGTTTTCTCTGTGCTTCTAATATTTTTATTAATTTGCAAGCACCTGTGCTCCTGATGAAAAGGTACAGTGCCTTGCAAAAGTATTCGGCCCCCTTGAACCTTGCAACCTTTCGCCACATTTCAGGCTTCAAACATAAAGGTATCAAATTTTAATTTTTTGTCAAGAATCAACAACAAGTGGGACACAATCGTGAAGTGGAACAAAATTTATTGGATAATTTCAACTTTTTTAACAAATAAAAAACTGAAAAGTGGGGCGTGCAATATTATTCGGCCCCCTTGCTTACTACTTTGTAGCGCCACCTTTTGCTCCAATTACAGCTGCAAGTCGCTTGGGGTATGTTTCTATCAGTTTTGCACATCGAGAGACTGACATTCTTGCCCATTCTTCCTTGAAAAACAGCTCGAGCTCAGTGAGGTTGGATGGAGAGTGTTTGTGAACAGCAGTCTTCAGCTCTTTCCACAGATTCTCCATTGGATTCAGGTCTGGACTTTGACTTGGCTATTCTAACACCTGGATACGTTTATCTTTGAACCATTCCATTGTAGATTTGGCTGTATGTTTTGGATCATTGTCCTGTTGGAAGATAAATCTCCGTCCCAGTCTCGGGTCTTGTGCAGATACCAACAGGTTTTCTTCCAGAATGTTCCTGTATTTGGCTGCATCCATCTTCCCGTCAATTTTAACCATCTTCCCTGTCCCTGCTGAAGAAAAGCAGGCCCAAACCATGATGCTGCCACCACCATGTTTGAGAGTGGGGATGGTGTGTTCAGGGTGATGAGCTGTGTTGCTTTTACGCCAAACATATCGTTTTGCATTGTGGCCAAAAAGTTCAATTTTGGTTTCATCTGACCAGAGCACCTTCTTCCACATGTTTGGTGTGTCTCCCAGGTGGCTTGTGGCAAACTTTAAATGAGATTTTTTATGGATATCTTTGAGAAATGGCTTTCTTCTTGCCACTCTTCCATAAAGGCCAGATTTGTGCAGTGTACGACTGATTGTTGTCCTATGGACAGACTCTCCCACCTCAGCTGTAGATCTCTGCAGTTCATCCAGAGTGATCATGGGCCTCTTGGCTGCATCTTTGATCAGTTTTCTCCTTGTTTGAGAAGAAAGTTTGGAAGGACGGCCAGGTCTTGGTAGATTTGCAGTGGTCTGATGCTCCTTCCATTTCAACATGATGGCTTGCACAGTGCTCCTTAAAATGTTTAAAGCTTGGGAAATCTTTTTGTATCCAAATCCGGCTTTAAACTTCTCCACAACAGTATCTCGGACCTGCCTGGTGTGTTCCTTGGTTTTCATAATGCTCTCTGCACTTTAAACAGAACCCTGAGACTATCACAGAGCAGGTGCATTTATACGGAGACTTGATTACACACAGGTGGATTCTATTTCTCATCATCGGTCATTTAGGACAACATTGGATCATTCAGAGATCCTCACTGAACTTCTGGAGTGAGTTTGCTGCACTGAAAGTAAAGGGGCCGAATAATATTGCACGCCCCACTTTTCAGTTTTTTATTTGTTAAAAAAGTTTAAATTATCCAATAAATGTTGTTCTGCTTCACGATTGTGTCCCACTTGTTGTTGATTCTTGACAAAAAAAATTAAATTTCATATCTTTATGTTTGAAGCCTGAAATGTGGCGAAAGGTTGCAAGATTCAAGGGGGCCGAATACTTTTGCAAGGCACTGTAGCTTAGCGTACAGGCCTGGGTAAGGTTTTCGTGTGTGCATTTTTTTCCTCTCTACTCACATTCGTATCGGATATTCTCAAACTTGGGGCTGTTATCATTCTGGTCCACAATGAGGATGTTGAGCTGGCAGATGCCAATCAGCGGGTCGTTGGCCCGGTCGGTGGCCGTCACCGTCACGGCGTATTCCCGCTGACGTTCCCGGTCAAATTTCCTGGCCGTGACAATCGTCCCTAAAGGTGCGAGACGACAAGAGCAGACGGTGTCCAATCAGAACACGTTCGGGGACGTCGTTTCCCCGCGTCTCGGCACGACGGGAACATTTGACACCATAAAAAGGAATGAAGGAGCGTCGGCTTGCTGCGGGGGAACAAGGGAATCGCTTTAGATTGCATCCTGCTGCTGTAATGAAAACATTGATTGATGTTGCGAGGTGCACAAACTTTTTTCATGGCACATCAGGGTTTTTCCTGGCTCAAATTGACGCAGCGGTGGTTCCATTCTGATCATTTTTTGCACCCCGCTGGCTTAAAAACAAGACTTTTCTCTGCTGCGTTTACATGATTTTTTCTTAAGTGTTCTATTAAAAGAAAAAGCGCATAAGTACCTGTGTCAGGGTGGATGCTAAAGGCAGGAACGGTGGAGTCTTTATGCATGAAACCGTACGTGACTTTGCCGTTGGAACCTTCGTCGGCATCCACGGCGTGAACCTGCAGCACCACCGTCCCGGCGGGCTGGTTCTCCAGAACCGTCGTCTTCTCCCGGTACTGTTGACACTAAAGGAGGAAGGTGGCAAACTATGTCAGAATTTTGTTCAGTTCGTAAAAATGTTGGATTGTTAACTCTTGTTTGTTAAGACTAGGACAAGAAACTTCTCTGATTGTCAGTTGATGAACATCCAGACTTTTAGACATGGTTTTGTATCCTTTCCTAGCTTTGTACAAATTTATTGATCGCAGGTGTTCGGACAGCTCTTTTGACTGAGCCATGATGAACATCAGACAATGCTTCTCATCAAGCCACTTCTTACCAGGTGTGTGTTTTATAGTGGGCAGGGCAGCTTTTAACCACTCATCAGTGATTGGTTACACACCTGACTTAAATGGTTTGGTAAAAATTGGTTTCAATTGCTCTTGAAGTCTCCTTAGGCAGAAGGTTCACTTATTTATGTTCCCCTTATGTCATGAATTGCATGCTATCCTCATTAAAATATGAAACCCTACAAATGTTTGGGTGGTTTTAGTTAACACTAGAAGTACCAAGGGTGGATCCGTTGATAAAAATCACTTTTGTAACCGGAGAAGGATTATTTGACCCTAATCAGCATTTTTTATGGGCACTATGGTCTTAATTAGTCATTCACATTCACACTCGCAAAACCACATGGATTGTCCCAATTAGCATCTTGAGTGTTTGCAGGGCAGGGGTGCCTTGGCTTTGTTGGACAACGGATTTGTCGGACAGTGGACCGCTCAGGCAGGCAATCGGGCGGACAATCTTTTTATATATTACAAAAGACACACCAAGAACTTCACCGTCTCGCTCATATTCAAGATGCTAATTGCAGCTATCCAGAGTGAAACCTCCCTCCCTTCACACCTGGGCAGCGCCTCCACAGGAGTGTGTAGGGGGGTGGCCTGCTTGATTGCTTGTTTGAGTGGTCTATTGTTTGACAAAGCCCAGTAGTCAGTTTGGTATTGGGGTCATTCGACACCTTTCTGGTATTTATTTATAGTAAAAAATAAAAAAAAATTTAAAAAATACAGGACTTCCAGTGTTAAAGCAGACACTGTTTTTTCATCTGCGCGATTTTGACAAAGATCAGATCACATTTGATGGTGATTTTATGCAGAAATGTGAGAAATTCCAAAAGGTTCAGATACTTTTTCATACCACTGTATGTAGACCTCACGTTGAAGAATATTGGCTCATTACTGGTTTCGAAAGAAAATCTTGCACTTATACGGGGAGATGTGGAGAACTAAGTAATGTGTTTTTTTCTCAGTCCCAGAACCTGACATGGCTGCTTTAATTCACATTTCTTGACTTCTCCCCGCTGACTTCCCACAGCAGCGGGCGGCGGCGAAAGCGCATTTTCAGCACGTGAGACTTTCAAAATGAATCTATTATACATAAGGTAGCATTTCTTTCCGCCAAGATATTTGCGCGTTCGCGCCCCCACAAGCTGTTCCTGCTTTTCCGCGCCAAATTGTGTGAATTAATGAAGCTCGCTTAGAAAAGTACTTGATTCTATTTTCACCGCTAATTGTCATGTATCTGCGCCGGCGTGTTTATTTCGGTGTGATTTATGGGAAGTTCCGCGGCAATTTCGCGGCGCGGCTTAACGGCTCCATTCAGGGAGGAGCAGGGAATTTGGAAGAAAGTGTCGGTGTTTATATCGAGTAGACGTCCGATCCATTTGAATTGGGAGGGTGGCAGCCCTCCCACTTCGAATGGATCAGACGTCTAGGGCAGTCAATGTGTTAAGAAGATTTTAGAGCTGAGGATTTCTCAAACAATTTAATGTAATCAATTCCAGGTGAATATAAATACATTTGATTGATTCTATGAATGATTTCTGGGTAACTTCCAGTATATTTTGGTCATACAGTAAAGCACTTTGAGCGCCTTGAAAGGTGGAAAAGCGCTATATAAGTATAACACCATTTACCATTTCTCATTGATTTTGGGACATTTCTGGGTAACGTCCTGTGTACTTTAGTCACTTCCTGTCGATATTGGGGCATTTCTGTGTAACTTCCTGTATGTTTTGCAGCTGGGGTGAGAACCAAAAGTGGTATTTGCCATGTGGCAAAATTGATTTTGCCATGTGTGTGGCATTTGTATTTTTTTGCCATGTGGCAAAATTGATTTTGCCTAGTGGCATTTTTTTTGCCATGTGGCAAAAGTGATTTGCCATGTGGCATTTTTTTTGCCATGTGGCATTTTTGGCAAAATTGATTTTTCCATGTTGCAAATTTTTTTTGCAATGTGGCATTTTTATTGCCATGTGCCCATGTGCTGTATGTTTTGCAGCAGGGCCGAGAACCAAAAGTGGTATTTGCCGTGTGGCAAAATTGATTTTGCCATGTGGCATTTTTTTTTTGGCAATGTGGCATTTTTATTGCCATGTGCGGTATGTTTTGCAGCAGGGCCGAGAACCAAAAGTGGTATTTGCCGTGTGGCAAAATTGATTTTGTCATGAGGCATTTGTATTTTTTTGCCAAGTGGCAAAATTGATTTTGCTTTGTGGCATTTTTTTTCCATGAGGTGTTTTTTGGCCATGTGGCAAAATTGATTTTTGCCATGTGGCATTTTTTTTCGCCATGTGGCATTTCTTTGTCATGTGGCATTTTTGGCAAAATTGATTTTTCCATGTTGCAAAATTTTTTTGCAATGTGACATTTTTATTGCCATGTGGCAAAATTGATTTTGCCATGTGGCATTTGCATTTTTTTTCCATGTAGCAAAAACGATTTTGCCTTGTGGCATTATTTTTTGCCATGTGGTATCTTTTGGCCATGTGGAAAAATGGATTTTGCCATGTGGCCTTTCTTTTTGCCATGTGGCAAAAGTGATTTGCCATGTGCCATTTTTTTGCCATGTGGCATTTTTTGCTAAATTGATTTTGCCATGTTGCAAATTTTTTTTGCAATGTGGCATTTTTATTGCCATGTGGTAAAATTGATTTGCCATGTAGCACTTTTTTTTTTTTTTTTTGCTATGTGGCATTTTTTTTTTTTTTTTTTGCAATGTTGCAAAATTGATTTTGCCAATGGTCATTTTTTTTGCTATGTGGCAAAAAGGATTTTGCCATGTGGTATTTTTTTGGCATGTGGCAAAAAGGATTTTGCCATGTGACTTTTTTTTGGCCGTGAGGCAAAACATTTTTGCCACGTGGCAAAATTGATTTTGCCATGTGGCATTTTTTTGGCATGTGGCATTTTTGGCAAAATTGATTTTTCCATGTTGCAAAATTTTTTTGCAATGTGGCATTTTTATTGCCATGTGGCCATGTGCTGTATGTTTTGCAGCAGGGCCGAGAACCAAAAGTGGTATTTGCCATGTTGCAAAGTTTTTTTGCAATGTGGCATTTTTATTGCCATGTGGCAAAATTGATTTGCCATGTAGCATTTTTTATTTTTTTTGCCATGTGGCATTTTTTTTTTTTGCAATGTTGCAAAATTGATTTTGCCAATGGTTATTTTTTTGCCATGTGGCAAAATTGATTTTGCCATGTGACTTTTTTTTTGCGGTGTGGCAGAATATTTTTGCCATGTGGCAAAATTGATTTTGCCAATGGTCATTTTTTTGCCATGTGGCAAAATTGATTTTGCCATGTGGACTTTGGGGCATTTTCGAGTGACTTCCTGTTTTTTTTCGGGTCATTTTGTGGATTTTGATCACTTCCTGTTGATTTTGGGGCTTTGCTGTGTAACTTTCTGTATATTTTGGTCGCTTCTTGTTTATTTTGGGGCATTTCTGTGTCACGTTGTGTTTTGATTTTGGGTCACTTTGTGTATTTCAATCACTTCCTGTTGGTCTTTTTGGCTTTGCTGTGTAACTTCCCGTATATTTTGGTCACTTCTTGTTGATTATGGGGCAATTCAGGGTTGCTTTGTGTTTGATTTTGGGTCACCCTCTGTTGATGTTGGGGCTTCGGTGTGTAACTTCCTGTATATTTTGGTTACTTCTTGTTGATTTTGTGGCATTTTCGAGTCACCTTCTGTTGATTTTCGGTCATTTTGTGGATTTCGATCACTTCCTGTCGAATTTTTAGGCCTCGCCATGTAACATCCTGTATAGTTTGGTCACTTCTTGTTGACTTTGGGGCAATTCAGGATCACTATGTGTTTGATTTTGGGTCCCCTTCTGTTGATTTTGGGACTTTGGTGTGTTACTTCCTGAATATTTTGGTTACTTTTTGTTGATTTTGGGTCATTTTGTGTATTTTAATCACTTTGTGTTGATTTGGGGGCTTTGCTGTGTAACTTGCTGTATATTTTGGTCACTTCTTGTTGACTCTGGGGTTTTTCCTGGTCACTTTGTGTTTGATTTTGGGTCACCTCCTGTTGATTTTGGGACATTTACATGAGGATGACACTCTGGTTATGGCTCACAATAACACGGAAAAGTTTGTTTACATTGCAAAATTCAACGTATTTAAAAGGTTGTCGATTCGATCATTCATGTAAAAGTTGTCAATTAACCAATTAAATGCTGTAGCGCTAATTCAATATTTCATCTGTTTAAAAAAAAGAAATATGCTGCGCTCGACGACTTTTCCAGTCGGTCTTCTTTGTACTACATCATCTCTTTCCGGTACAGCTATGATCGTACCGAGCGCTCTACTGGTTATCTCCGTGAAATTGCCGGTTCGCTTCCTGACCCGGAAGACACGGCTGGTTAGTTTTGCCTCTCGAGCGCGCTTTGGAGGGAGAGCGTGCGGGAAGTCGGCGCCGCTGGAGTTCAAGTGCTCACCTCGTGCTTTCCGGGCGAGTTGGAGATCACAGAGAGGTAGGCTGGCGACTTTTTTTTTTAAGCAAGCGGCGGAGCCGGAGGACAAGCTTGAAAGCGCCTGTCCTCGCAGACCTAATCTGACCTTTACACGCTGTGGAAATTATTTTTCTTGCTGTTTCTGGGAAATGCCAATATGCTCTTAGACCTCCCCTGTAATATGCACAACCCTCAAATTTTGGACTGCGTTCAAGTAACTGCAGACATTTGCAAACATCTACTGTGACTTGGAAAAAGTTCACATCCAGTCCTCCCAGTTGAAATGAATTGGACATTTAATGACTACTTCCATACTCAAAATAATGCATTTTTACTATACCAAATAATTGAAAATTTGATTTAAAAGTCCCAAATGCATACTTTGATCAGGTTACAGTTCTCATTTTCGTGGTACTGTACATCCACAATATTGAATAAATTCTGGCCACATTTGGTGAATATTAGTCATAGACCTCTCTGACTACTCCCATATTCAAAATTACACATCTTTACTATACATTTAATAGGAAAGTCATATATGCATACATTGATCAGGTTACAGTTCTTATTTTTGTGGTACTGTAAATCCACAATTTTGAATATATTCTGGCCAAGGTTGGTGGACAATAGTAGTAAACCTCTCTGACTACTCCCATATTCAAAATTACGCATCCTTTCCGAGACATTTAATAGAAAAGTCATATATGCATACTTTGATCAGGTTACAGGTATCCTTTTTGTGGTACTGTAAATCCGCAATCCTGAATAAGATGAGGACAAAGATGATGAATATTAGTAGTAGATTTCTCTGACTACTTCCATACTCATAATTATGTGTCTTTATCGTACCAATATTTAGAAATTTTGAATCAAAAACTCCAACATGCATACATTGATGAGCTTACAGTTCTCATTTTTGTGGTACTGTAAATCCACAATATTGAATAAATTCTAGCCAGATTTGGTGAATATTAGTCATAGACCTCTCTGACTACTCCCATATTCAAAATTACGCATCTTTACTATACATTTAATAGAAAAGTCATACAGTGCCTTGCAAAAGTATTCGGCCCCCTTGAACCTTGCAACCTTTCGCCACATTTCAGGCTTCAAACAAAGACATAAAATTTTAATTTTCTGTCAAGAATCAACAACAAGTGGGACACAATCGTGAGGTGTAACAACATTTATTGGATAATTTCAACTTTTTTAACAAATAAAAAACTGAAAAGTGGGGCATGCAATATTATTCGGCCCCTTTACTTTCAGTGCAGCAAACTCACTCCAGAAGTTCAGTGAGGATCTCTGAATGATCCAATGTTGTCCTAAATGACCGATGATGATAAATAGAGTCCACCGGTATGTAATCAAGTCTCCGTATAAATGCACCTGCTCTGTGATAGTCTCAGGGTTATGTTTAAAGTGCAGAGAGCATTTTGAAAACCGAGGAACACACCAGGCATGTCCGAGATACTGTTGTGGAGAAGTTTAAAGCCGGATTTGGATACAAAAAGATTTCCCAAGCTTGAAACATCTCAAGGAGCACTGTGCAAGCCATCATATTGAAATGGAAGGAGCATCAAACCACTGCAAATCTACCAAGACCCGGCCGTCCTTCCAAACTTTCTTCTCAAACAAGGAGAAAACTGATCAGAGATGCAGCCAAGAGGCCCATGATCACTCTGGATGAACTGCAGAGATCTACAGCTGAGGTGGGAAGGTCTGTCCATAGGACAACAATCAGTTGTACACTGCACAAATCTGGCCTTTATGGAAGAGTGGCAAGAAGAAAGCCATTTCTCAAAGATATCCATAAAAAGTCTCGTTTCAAGTTGGCCACAAGCCACCTGGGAGACACACCAAACATGTGGAAGAAGGTGCTCTGGTCAGATGAAACCAAAATTGAACTTTTTGGCCACAATGCAAAACGATATGTTTGGCGTAAAAGCAACACAGCTCATCACCCTGAACACACCATCCCCACTGTCAAACATGGTGGTGGCAGCATCATGGTTTGGGCCTGCTTTTCTTCAGCAGGGACAGGGAAGATGGTTAAAATTGAAGGGAAGATGGATGCAGCCAAATACAGGAACATTCTGGAAGAAAACCTGTTGGTTGAATCCAATCGAGAATCTGTGGAAAGAGCTGAAGACTGCCGTTCACAAACACTCTCCATCCAACCTCACTGAGCTCCAGCTGTTTTGCAAGGAAGAATGGGCAAGAATGTCAGTCTCTCCATGTGCAAAACTGATAGAAACATACCCCAAGCGACTTGCAGCTGTAATTGGAGCAAAAGGTGGCGCTATTATTATTAGTATTAACGCAAGGGGGCCGAATAATATTGCACGCCCCACTTTTCAGTTTTTTATTTGTTAAAAAAATTTTAATTATCCAATAAATTTTGTTCCACTTCACGATTGTGTCCCACTTGTTGTTAATTCTTGACAAAAAATTAAAATTTTATATCTTTATGTTTGAAGCCTGAAATGTGGCGAAAGGTTGCAAGGTTCAAGGGGGCCGAATACTTTTGCAAGGCACTGTATATGCATACATTGATCAGGTTACAGTTATCATTTTTGTGGCACTGTAATCCACAATTTTGAATAAGTTCTAACTAAGGTTGGTGGATAATAGCAGTAAACCTCTCTGGTTACTCCCATACTTAATACTTTGCATTTTTACTCTACCAATAATGAGAAAAAGAATGAAAAGTCCTTCATGTGTTTTTTTTATCTGGTTACAGTTCTACTTTTTGTGGTACTGCAAATCCGCAATTCTGAATAAGATGAGGACAAGGATGATGAATATTAGTAGTAGATTTCTCTGACTACTCCCATACTCATAATTTTGTGTCTTTATCATACCAATATTTAGAAATTTTGAATTAAAAACTCCAACATGCATACATTGATCAGGTTACAGTTCTCATTTTTGTGGTACTGTAAATCCACAATTTTGAATAAATTCTGGCTAAGTCCTCCCAGTTTAAATGAATTGGACATTTAATGCAGTCAATTTTTTTGTCAATTTTGTGTTATTTCTTTCCTGCTATGTTGTTCTACTCTTGACTTTGCTTTTAATCTGTGTTTTTGTTTACTTTTATCGCTTGTTGTAAAGTGTCCTTGAGTGTCGTGAAAGGAGCTTTGAAAACAAAATGGATCATTATTGTCGTGCAATGAGTTAAATACTATGAAATATAAACACTTTGGAGTGTTAGAAGGGACTGTTATTAGCGTGTACTTCTGTTTTTGCCTTAGTTTTTATTCACATTGTATTCACTTTTAAATGTTATTATATTACGAAAAAGGCTGTCAAACGATTAAAATTTTTAATCGAGTGAATTAAAGCTTAAAAATTATTTAATCGCAAATCAAACCATCTATAAAATATGCCATATTTTTCTGTAAATTATTGTTGGAATGGAAAATTAAGACACAAGACGGACATAAACATTCAACATACTGTACATAAGTACTGTATTTGTTTATTACAAAAGTAAATCAACAAGCTGGCATCAACATTATTAACATTCTCTTAAAGCAATCCATGGATAGAAAGACTTGTAGTTCTTAAAAGGTAAATCTTAGTACAAGTTATAGAAATTTTATATCAAAACCCCTCTTAATGTTTTCGGTTTTATTAAAATTTGTAAAATTTACACTATTAAAATTTGTAAAATTTTAATAAAAAAATAAACTAGTAGCTCGCCATTGTTTATGTCAATAATTACACCATGCTCACTCCCCAAGCCCATGAAATAATTTGGACCCAAGCGCCAGCAGAGGGCGCCAAACACCAAAAAACAAGTAACAAGCGGACATTACACTGCTGTCATTTTAATCTGTTTGAGCGCGGCATGTGCGTTAAGTGCGTCAAATATTTTAACGTGATTAATTTTTTAAAAAATTACCGCCCGTTAACGCGATAATTTTGACAGCCCAAAAATAAATAAATAAATAAATAATGATTACCGTAATTTTCCCCATTTTTACTCGACCAATAATTCGAAAAATGAATCAAAAGTCCTACATGTGTATTTTTTTTAATCTGGTTACAGTTCTCATTTTTTTGGAACTGTAAATCCACAAATCTAAATATTTACTGGCTAAATTTGATGAATCCCATACTGAAAATTACGCGTTTTACTGTCCCACTATTTATACATATTACGATTTATTACTATCATACATTTTGAATGCATACATGCATACTTTGATATGTTACAGTTCTCCTTTTTGTGGTACTGTAAATTTTGAATAAATTCTGGCAAAGGCTGGTGAGTATTAATAATAAACCACTCTGATGACTCCCACTTTGAAAACTATGCATTTTTACACTACAAATAATTTGAAAAATGAATGTCCTACATGTGTACTTTTGATCTGGTCACAGTTCTAATTTTTGTGGTACTGTAAATCCAGAATTCTGAATAAGTTGTAGACAGGGATGATGAATATTAATAGTGGATCTCTCTGCATTTTTACTCTACCAAAAGTTAGAAAATTTGAATAAAAAGTCAAACATGCATACTTTCATCTGGGTACGGTTCTCATTTTTGTGGTACTGTAAATCCACAATTTTGAAAAAATTCTGACCAAGGTTGGTGAATATTAGTAGTATATCTCTCTTACTACTCCCATACTCAAAGTGATGCATTTTTACTGTACCAAAATTAAAATTCCTACATGCGCAGTTTCATGTGGTTACAATTTTCATTTTTGTTGAACTGTAAATCTACAATTTTGAATAAATTTTGGCCAAGGTAGACTTCTCTGACTACTCCCATGTATAAAAAAATTGACTACTTTTTTTTTTTTTTTGGGATAGAAAACATAATACTTTCCTATGATAAGATAGGTTTGGTGCTTATATTGTCAACGAACACAATTCTCTGACAAAATAACATACTGTAACATTGAAGAGAAGCTATTATTTTTTTGGCTCTGTGTCGCCAGCGGTCGAGCGGGACGTCTCCCACGTCCGTCAACGCTTTTGATTAAAAGGAAGCGACGACGGTCCGAGCGGCTAATCGCTCCTTCGGGGGAGCCTGATAAAAAGACGAGGTACAAAGACAATGAATGCGAGTGGGAGAAGAAGACTTATGTGGGATGGAAGAGGATCACTGCGCCGTGGTAGTCACGGTGACGAGGAGGCGGAAGAGACAGCGGGAAATCAGCTTTGACAAAACCAAGGTGTTGTCTACAACAGAGATTCGCAAAAGTACAGAGGAGGAACGGGTCTATAGGGGACAGAATGAACTATATAAATTAGGGGTTGTGACAGTGTATCGAAAAGGTCATATATCGCAATACTTTCTGTGCCCTAGTGTGTCGTGTCCATGTGATTACATTGATTTCACCTGTTGTGCCTGGCCCTTGTGTATTGACCAATCCGCTTCCTCTTGTTTCACCCACCTGTGCCTGTTATTTAAGTGCCCCATGTGCTGTCAGTCTTTGTTGTGTCATTGTCTATTCCTGCACCATTGCCAGTGTATGTTCTCAGATTTTACGTATCTGCTCTGTTGTTTCCCTGTCTCACAGTAACTTATTGTTTTCCAGTTTTGTTCAGCAGGGCCGAGAACCAAAAGTTGTATTTGCCATGTGGCATTTTTTTTTTTTGTCATGTGGTGTAATTGATTTTACCATGTGGCATTTTTTTGCCATGTGGCAAAATTGATTTTGCCATGTGGCATTTTTTCTTTACCATGTAGCATCATGGATTTCGCCATGTGGCATTTTTTTTGCCATGTGGCAAAATTGATTTTGCCACGTGGCATTTTTCTTTGCCATGTGGCATTTTTTTTGCCATGTGGCATTTTCATGTCACGTGGCAAAATTGATTTTGCCATGTGGCATTTTTTTTGTGACATGTGGCAAAATTGATTTTGCCATGTGACATGTTTTTGCTATGTGGCAAAATGGATTTTGCCATGTGACATTTTATGCCATGTGGCAAAATGAATTTTGCCATGTGGCAAAATGGATTTTGCCATGTGGCATTTTTTTGCCTTGTGGCATTTTTGTTTTATGTGGCAAAATTGATTTTGCAATGTTGCATTTTTTTGCCTTGTGGCATTTTTATTTTATGTGGCAAAATTGATTTTGCAATGTGGCTTTTATTTTTTTTGCCATTTGGCAAAATGGATTTTGCCATGTGGCATTTTTCCTTTGCCATGTGGCATTTTTTTCACCATGTGGCAAAATGGATTTTGACATGTGGCATTTTTGGGGGGATATGGCAAGATGGATTTGGGTTTGTCGCATTTCTTTTTATTAGCGAGGCCGGGGTATTACAGCGCATTGACTTGGGTGCCAGTTGAATGTCAATGCGCTGTAATGTATAGTGTATTGTCAAAAATCACAGCCACACGTTTTTCTGCCATTTAATATGAATGGAAAATTTGGATGTTCATAGCCATCAATGGCATAGCCTGACTTGGGTGTCAGTTAAATGTCAATGCCTTGTAATGGTAAGTGGATGGCCAAAAATCACAGCCACACGTTTTTCTGCCATTTAAAATGAATGGAAAATTTGGACGTGCATAGCCGTCAATGGCAAGGACGTTGTCTTGCATGGCCTGTACCACTGACATATAGGCCTACACCCAAAAAATGTCACATAGCTCCCAAAAAAATGGCACATTTAAAAATCCATTTTGCCACATTACAATCCACATTAAAAATACCACTTTTGGTTCTCTCTGTCCCTCGTTTAGTGTTTGTACTCCTGAGTTTTGCTTGGATTTCACTGGTTTGGATCCCATTGTCTTTGTGTTTTTTTTTTTTTTTTTGGTCACGATAATTAAAGCATTTTGAGTTCTCCGCCACACTGCTTTGACTCCTGTGTTTTCCCTGCATTTGGGTTCTTCAAGCCCCTCCTATGTCGTGACAAAAAAACAGTACATTCACAGCATTTACGAGTTACTTCTTGTTGACTTTGAGTCACTTCTGATTCATTTGGGGACACTGTTGAGTCACTTACTTGTCAGTAACCCAAAATCAACTGGAAGTGGCTTGCACACGCCCCAAAAATGAACTGGAAGTGACCTGTGCACGCCCCAAAAATGAAATGGAAGTGACTTGTACATGCCCCAATAATCAACTGGAAGTGATTTGTACACGCCCCAAAAATGAACTGGAAGTCACTTGTACACGCCCCCCCCAAAAAAATCAACCGGATGTGAACTGTACACGCCCCCAAAAAATAAACTGAATGTGACTTGTACACGCCACAAAAATCAACCGGAAGTGACTTGTACACGCCAGAAAAATCAACCGAAGTGACTTGTACACGCTCCAAAAAAATCAACCGAAGTGACTTGTACACGCTCCAAAAAATCAACCGGAAGTGACTTGTACATGCCCCAAAAATCAACCAGAAGTGACTTGTACATGCCCCAAAAATCAACCAGAAGTGATTTGTACACGCCCCAAAAATGAACTGGAAGTCACTTGTACACACCCCCCCCCCCCCAAAAAATCAACCGGATGTGAACTGTACACGCCCCCAAAAAATAAACTGAATGTGACTTGTACACGCCACAAAAATCAACCGGAAGTGACTTGTACACGCCAGAAAAATCAACCGAAGTGACTTGTACACGCTCCAAAAAATCAACCGGAAGTGACTTGTACACGCCCCCAAAAATCAACCAGAAGTGACTTGTACATGCCCCAAAAATCAACTGGAAGTAACTTGTAAACACCACAAAAATCAACTGGAGTTTACTTGTAAACACCACAAAAATCAACTGGAAGTGACCTGTACACGCCCCAAAAAATTAACCGGAAGTGACTTGTACACGCCCCCAAAAATCAACTAGAAGTGACTTGTACATGCCCCCAAAATCAACTGGAAGTAACTTGTTAACACCACAAAAATCAACTGGAAGTAACTTGTACGCCCCCCCAAAAAATTGACTGGAAGTGAGCTGTACATGCCCCAAAATCAACGGGAAGTGGCTTGCACACGCCCCAAAAATGAACTGGAAGTGACTTGTACACACCCCAAAAATTAACCGGAACTGACCTGTACACGCCCCAAAAATAAAATGGAAGTGACTTGTACATGCCCCAAAAATTAACCGGGAGTGAGCTGTACATGCCCTAAAAATCAACCGGAAGTGACTTGTACACGCCCCAAAAATTAACCGGAACTGACCTGTACACGCCCCAAAAATAAAATGGAAGTGACTTGTACATGCCCCAAAAATCAACCGGAAGTGACTTGTACATGCCCCCAAAATAAAATGGAAGTGACTTGTACATGCCCCAAAAATAAAATGGAAGTGACTTGTACATGCCCCAAAAATTAACCGGAAGTGACTTGTAAATGCCCAAAAAAATCAACTGGAAGTGATTTGTACACACCCCAAAAATCAACTGGAAGTGACTTGTACACGCCCCCAAAAAATCATCCGGATGTGAGCTGTACACGCCCCCCAAAAAAATCAACTGAAT